>NC_048589.1:31995481-32087981 GCF_013265735.2 Oncorhynchus mykiss
TGGAGTTGAGTCAGTGTCAGTGTGTTGGCAGCAGCCACTCAATGTTAGTGGTGGCTGTTTAACAGTCACCACTCTCTGTGCTCTCTCTCTTCTCTCGCTCTTTGTTCTCTCTGTTCTCTCTGTGTTCTCTCCCTCTCTCTCTGTTCTTTCTCTCCTCTCTGTGCTCTCTCTCTTCTCTCTGTTCTCTCTCTCTCTCTCTCTCTGTTCTTTCTCTCTCTTCTCTCTGTGTTCTCTCTCTCTCTCTCGCCCTCTCTCTCTGTTCTTTCTCTCTCTTCTTTCTGTGTTCTCTCTCTCTCCTCCCCCTGTGTGGTTACTTGTACCTGTAAACAACAAAGTACTCCTCCTCACACTATGATCTCAAGGTTTACAGTGTGTATGTCATCCCCTCCGTCACTCCTCTCTCCTTGTCTCCTCTGCCCTCCTCACCCCTCTTTACTTGTCTCCTCTGTCCCCCTCACCCCTCTTCATCCCCCTTCTTCTTCCCCCCTCTCTCTCTCCCCTATCTCTCTCTCCTCATTCCCTCCCTCCTCCTCTCCAGGTCTTAATTGACCCTGTGGTGTAAAATGAGGTGTGTATGGATGGCTGCAGTGCTCCACTTAGGCACCTGACATGTAGATCAATCACTGTGCTGATCCTAATACCCTTAACAAGGTGTGTCTGCACTGAAAGGACATCTGTGTCTGCCCTTACCACCGCCTCCGCACCGCCCCTGTCACACATACACGCACATATGCCAGCCAGGTCGCTCAAGATCCACTGCGAAATTCAACATCCGTCCAGGTGAGTAGAATGTTGGGAGGTTATTTCAAACCTGTAACTCTTAACTTAACCATTCAGAATGAATGCCTAAACTTAATCTTTGAATTGTACGTTTATGGAAAACCACTGGATTCTGCTGTGAGAGCTTGTTAGGCATGCACATACACGCAGCCACATACACACACACACACACACACACACACACACACACACACACACACACACACACACACACACACACACACACACACAGGCACCCACACACACACACACACACAGGCACCCACACACACACACACACACACACACACACACACACAGGCACCCACAAGCACACACACACACACACACACACAGGCACCCACACACACACACACACACACACACACACACACACACACACACACACACACACAGGCACCCACACACACACACACACACACACACACACACACACACACACACACACACACACACACACACACACACACACACACACACACACACACACACACACACACACACACACACACACACACACACACACACACAGGCACCCACAAGCACACACACACACACACACACACACACACACACACAGGCACCCACAAGCACACACACAGAGGGTGTCCTTGCTTTGCATGTGACTGTGGTGGTTGGTGGTGGCCTGTCTGTTTGATGGATCTGGTGAGCTGGTGTTGTAATGGTGAATCTTCCCTACACAGGACTTGCCATGAGGAGCGATCCTCAGAGAGATGGAGTGTGTGTGTGTGTGTGTGTGTGTGTGGTCAGATGGACCTCTACGACGGTATCTGGTTCTATGATTGTCAAAATAGCACAATAGTCGCCTGAGTACAGTACTGTTTAAGAAAAATATGATTTTTTTAATGTATCTCCTCCATATTACATAACATCGCTGAGTAATCTACATATCCCTACTCTAGTCCAATGGAAACTACCATTAAGATGGAACAAACCCACACTAAAAGCCCCAATCTAATTAGAAAGAAACAAACTAATATGACATTTAATTTTGATAATTAATCTGAAGTCTCTGGCGGACTCCCCTGAAACAGGTCAACCTTCTAAAGCTCTTAAAATGTTCCTACATCTTTTATTGATGCCACTTTATACTTCAAGGACTTTGTTGCTTCAAGATACAATGAAATATTTCATTGGATCTGATGCAGGCTTGTTGTAATATCATTTATCGGTGTGTGTACCTGCGCGTGTGGAGATATTTTACTCTGTGTTCCTATAATTACAGAAGTGTAATCTCTCTATTACTACGGGCTCTTTATTCTCTTCTCTGGTACTATGGGCACTCTACTCTCTCCTCTGGTACTATGGGCTCTCTACTCTCTCCTCTGGTACTATGGGCTCTCTACTCTCTCCTCTGGTACTATGGGCTCTCTACTCTCTCCTCTGGTACTATGGGCTCCCTACTCTCTCCTCTGGTATTATGGGCTCCCTACTCTCTCCTCTGGTACTATGGGCTCCCTACTCTCTTCTCTGGTACTATGGGCACTCTACTCTCTCCTCTGGTACTATGGGCTCTCTACTCTCTTCTCTGGTACTATGGGCTCTCTACTCTCTTCTCTGGTACTATGGGCTCCCTACTCTCTTCTCTGGTACTATGGGCACTCTACTCTCTCCTCTGGTACTATGGGCTCTCTACTCTCTCCTCTGGTACTATGGGCTCCCTACTCTCTCCTCTGGTACTATGGGCTCTCTACTCTCTTCTCTGGTACTATGGGCTCTCTACTCTCTCCTCTGGTACTATGGGCTCTCTACTCTCTCCTCTGGTACTATGGGCTCTCTACTCTCTCCTCTGGTACTATGGGCTCCCTACTCTCTCCTCTGGTACTATGGACTCTCTACTCTCTCCTCTGGTACTATGGGCTCTCTACTCTCTCCTCTGGTACTATGGGCTCTCTACTCTCTCCTCTGGTACTATGGGCTCTCTACTCTCTCCTCTGGTACTATGGGCTCTCTACTCTCTCCTCTGGTACTATGGGCTCCCTACTCTCTCCTCTGGTACTATGGACTCTCTACTCTCTCCTCTGGTACTATGGGCTCTCTACTCTCTCCTCTGGTACTATGGGCTCTCTACTCTCTCCTCTGGTACTATAGGCTCCCTACTCTCTCCTCTGGTACTATGGGCTCTCTACTCTCTTCTCTGGTACTATGGGCTCTCTACTCTCTTCTCTGGTACTATGGGCTCCCTACTCTCTTCTCTGGTACTATGGGCACTCTACTCTCTCCTCTGGTACTATGGGCTCTCTACTCTCTCCTCTGGTACTATGGGCTCCCTACTCTCTCCTCTGGTACTATGGGCTCTCTACTCTCTTCTCTGGTACTATGGGCTCCCTACTCTCTCCTCTGGTACTATGGGCTCTCTACTCTCTTCTCTGGTACTATGGGCTCTCTACTCTCTCCTCTGGTACTATGGGCTCTCTACTCTCTCCTCTGGTACTATGGGCTCTCTACTCTCTCCTCTGGTACTATGGGCTCCCTACTCTCTCCTCTGGTACTATGGACTCTCTACTCTCTCCTCTGGTACTATGGGCTCTCTACTCTCTCCTCTGGTACTATGGGCTCTCTACTCTCTCCTCTGGTACTATGGGCTCTCTACTCTCTCCTCTGGTTCTATGGGCACTCTACTCTCTCATTTGGTACTATGGGCTCTCTACTCTCTCCTCTGATACTATGGGCTCCCTACTCTCTCCTCTGGTACTATTTGCTCCCCTTTCTCTCTTCTGATTATCTGGGCTCTCTACTCTCTGGTACTATGGGCTCCCTTCTCTCTCCTCTGGTACTATGGACTCTCTACACTCTCCTCTGGTTCTATGGGCACTCTACTCTCTCATTTGGTACTATGGGCTCTCTCCTCTCTCCTCTGATACTATGGGCTCTCTCCTCTCTCCTCTGGTACTATGGGCTCTCTCCTCTCTCCTCTGGTACTATGGGCTCTCTTCTCTCTCCTCTGGTTCTATGGGCACTCTACTCTCTCATTTGGTACTATGTGCTCTCTACTCTCTCCTCTGGTACTATGTGCTCTCTACTCTCTCCTCTGGTACTATGGGCTCTCTATTCTCTCCTCTGGTACTATGGGCTCTACTCTCTCCTCTGGTACTATGGGCTCTCTGCTCTCTCCTCTGGTACTATGGGCTCTCTACTCTCTCCTCTGGTAATATTGGCTCCCTTTTCTCTCTTCTGATTCTCTGGGATCTCTACTCTCTGGTACTATGGGCTCCCTACTCTCTATTCTGGTACTATGGGCTCTTTATTCTCTCCTCTGGTACTATGGGCTCTCTATTCTCTCCTCTGGGGTTTGTGTGTATTGGTTTGTTTCTATGTGTGTGTCTCTGTCTTCTCATTCTCTCTTTCTCTCTCTCTCATTCTCTCCTCTCCCCCCACCAACTTCTTTATCTCTTTCATCCTCTCCTCCCCTCTCTCCCTGAGACAGTGTCAGACAGGTCTTAGTTTACATAGATCTGCTGGAGGCTTAGTGTCCAAGAAGAGGGGGAGGAGAGGTGAGAAGGAGTGATCATAGGCTTGTGGTCTGAATTTGCCAAGAGGGGTTGATGTCAGGTTGGTAGACCTGGTATCCTCTACTACCCTCCTATCTCCATCACCCCCATCACTCTATCCATACCACATCCCTCCCATCTCCATCACCCCCATCACTCTATCCATACCATCTCCCTCCCATCTCCATCACCCCCATCACTCTATCCATACCACCTTCCTCCCATCTCCATCACCCCATCACTCTATCCATACCACATCCCTCCCATCTCCATCACCCCCATCACTCTATCCATACCATCTCCCTCCCATCTCCATCACCCCCATCACTCTATCCATACCACCTTCCTCCCATCTCCATCACCCCATCACTCTATCCATACCACCTCCCTCCCATCTCCATCACCCCATCACTCTATCCATACCACCTCCCTCCCATCTCCATCACCCCCATCACTCTATCCATACCACCTCCCTCCCATCTCCATCACCCCCATCACTCTATCCATACCACCTCCCTCCCATCTCCATCACCCCTATCACTCTATCCATACCACCTTCCATCTCCATCACCCCATCACTCTATCCATACCATCTCCCCCCATCTCCATCACCCCATCACTCTATCCATACCATCTCCCTCCCATCTCCATCACCCCCATCACTCTATCCATACCACCTCCATACCACCTCCCTCCCATCTCCATCACCCCATCACTCTATCCATACCACCTCCCTCCCATCTCCATCACCCCCATCACTCTATCCATACCACCTCTCTCCCATCTCCATCACCCCATCACTCTATCCATACCACCTCCCTCCCATCTCCATCACCCCATCACTCTATCCATACCACCTCCCTCCCATCTCCATCACCCCCATCACTCTATCCATACCACCTCCCTCCCATCTCCGTCACCCCGTCACTCTATCCATACCACCTCCCTCCCATCTCCGTCACCCCATCACTCTATCCATACCACCTCCCTCCCATCTCCATCACCCCCATCACTCTATCCATACCATCTCCCTCCCATCTCCATCACCCCATCACTCTATCCATACCTCTATACCACCTCCCTCCCATCTCCATCACCCCATCACTCTATCCATACCACCTCCCTCCCATCTCCATCACCCCATCACTCTATCCATACCACCTCCCTCCCATCTTCCAAACCTTCCATCACCTTTGCTCTCTTCCCTTCCTTGATCTTCATTCCCTCCATGCCTCCTGCGTTATATATCCCCCACTGCTTCCTCTCCTCCTTTTCCCTCCATCCCTCCCTCCCGCCCTCTCCTCCTTTTCCCTCCATCCATCCCTCCCTCCCGCCCTCTCCTCCAGTACAGACACCATCCCTCCCTCCCGCCCTCTCCTCCAGTACAGACACCATCCCTCCCTCCCGCCCTCTCCTCCAGTACAGACACCATCCCTCCCTCCCGCCCTCTCCTCCAGTACAGACACCATCCCTCCCTCCCGCCCTCTCCTCCAGTACAGACACCATCCCTCCCTCCCGCCCTCTCCTCCAGTACAGACACCATCCCTCCCTCCCGCCCTCTCCTCCTTTTCCCTCCATCCATCCCTCCCTCCCGCCCTCTCCTCCAGTACAGACACCATCTCTCCCTCCCGCCCTCTCCTCCAGTACAGACACTAAGCCTGACAGGAGAGCCTCGTGCCACAAACCGTCTCTTACTTTGCCCCCAATACACACACACACACCCCGCTACCCTCGGTCCACCTGAGCGGCAATGACCATCGACCTGTCACCATGGTAACTTCACTTCACCCCCGAACTGGTCAGCAGGGCAGCGGTGGCAGAAAGGGGGGGGGGGGGGGGGGGGGGGGTGAAGAGGAGAGTACACATTCGCAACCGTATGCACGGTTGTGGCAGCCAGATCTGTGGTTTCTAGGTCAGAGACCAGGGTTGGGGACTGATGGAGATGTGGAAGGACACCAGGACAGCACAGGCCCTTTACTGTGGGCCTGGCCGCGTAACATCCCTGCACACCGTCCAGGCACAGCAGTGTGTGTGTGCGGAGATGTGAGGGAATCAGGCCTGATACGAGTAGATTTTGTCGTCTCTCTTCCTTTCCTTCTAGAGTGACAGGAGAGGACAGGAGGGTACAGGGGCAGCATTCTGCAGCCAGGGGAAAACACTAGAGGTCATCACCCAGAGAGACAGGAGAGGATAGCAAGTTCACATACACACACGCAGGCGATTTAGGTGTTAGTAATACCATGCACCTGCAAAAAAGATAGCTCAGATGTGCGAGTGCCATTTGAATTTTAGTTTATGGTAATTGAAAGCCAAACCTCTCTCTTGCTAGTGTCTTCATTGAATATTTGAATTGTTCTTATTGAAGTGTAATTACATGAGAGTTGATCTAAGTGACTCAGACTCTTCACAGAGAGCTGTTTGCCTCACCTCTCCCATTATACTTGCTGATATGGCAGCATAACAAGGCCCTGTTGACATATAGCATAGCGCTCATTATGACTTGATTAAGGATTGGCCAGATGTAGGACCTTAATTTGATCACCTGTTGCAGGAGAACTTTGCAATGCAGGACTTGTAGTGTATTTGAGGCTTAAAAAGGCTTCAGAAGTTTGTCATTTCCATTTAGAAATTTCATATTTGGTTTTCTCTTATGAAAAATGTATCAACCCCTGCGAAAATTGTATTATAATCCACATAACATTTCCTGTTGCTGAAGGATTATTTCCCTGCTGTAGCAAACTGGCTCAAATGATGATCCTACATATTTACTTTAGCAGCAGTTAAGCTGTTGTACTCTAGTGTACTGTACACACACAACCCACTGTAATGTAATATTTAACTGGGCTTTCATATGGGCTGAATCATTATCTTTTTATTGGAACGTACTGTACAGTGTTAACTCTGCTCAGTAAGAGTCATGGGACAGAGCTGGAGGAGGACTCGCATGCGTGTGTTAGCATGCTTAGGAGTTAATGTCAGTGTCTATACAAAATAAATAAATAAATAAAGTTGCATACTCTATATCAACTCCCAACAATTTATTGGGTAAACTTGGGTAAACTTCATCACCACCGTTTTCGGCAACAGCGTGCCTCAACATAATGCCTCAACAGCGTGCCTCAACATAATGCCTCAACAGCGTGCCTCAGCAGCGTGCCTCAACAGCGTGCCTCAACATAATGCCTCAACAGCGTGCCTCAGCATAATGCCTCAACAGCGTGCCTCAACAGCGTGCCTCAACATAATGCCTCAACAGCGTGCCTCAGCATAATGCCTCAACAGCGTGCCTCAGCATAATGCCTCAACAGCGTGCCTCAACAGCGTGCCTCAACAGCGTGCCTCAACAGCGTGCCTCAACAGCGTGCCTCAACAGCGTGCCTCAACAGCGTGCCTCAGCATAATGCCTCAACAGCGTGCCTCAACAGCGTGCTTTAACTGACTGCCCTTGATCAGCACAAAAACATCTGTGGCGTACTGCATTAGCATCGAATAGCACCCACAATATGCAACTTTTCAGGGAAGTTAGGAACCAATATACACAGGCAGTTAGGAAAGCAAAGGCTAGCTTTTTCAAACAGAAATTTGCATCCTGTAGCAAAACTCCAAAAAGTTCTGGGACACTGTAAAGAGCACCTCCTCCCAGCTGCCCACTGCACTGAGGCTAGGAAACACTGTCACCACTGATAAATCCATGATAATTGAGAATTTCAATAAGCATTTTTCTACAGCTGGCCATGCTTTCCACCTGGCTACCCCTACCCCGGTCAACAGCCCTGCAACCCCCACAGCAACTTGCCCGAGCCTCCCCATTTCTCGTTCACCCAAATCTAGATAGCTGATGTTCTGAAAGAGCTGCAAAATCTGGACCCCTACAAATCAGCCGGGCTAGACAATCTGGACCCTCTCTTTCTAAAATGTTCCACAGAAATTGTTGCAACCCTTATTACTTGCCTGTTCAACCTCTCTTATGTATTGTCTGAGAGCCCTAAAGATTGGAATGCTGCCGAGGTCATCCCCCTATCCAAACTGCTACAGACCTATATCTATCCTACCCTTCATTTCTAAGGTCTTCGAAAGCCAAGTTAACAAACAGATCACCGACCATTTCGAATCCCACCGTACCTTCTCCGCTATGCAATCTGGTTTCCGAGCTGGTCATGGGTGCACCTCGGCCACGCTCAAGGTCCTAAATGATATCATCTGTTGTCCAGACCTCTGGCAGTCTCTATGGGGGCGCCACAGGGTTCAATTCTCGGGCCGACTCTTTTCTCTGTATACATCAATGATGTCGCTCTTGCTGCTGGTGATTCTCTGATCCACCTCTTCGCAGACGACACCATTTTGTATACTTCTGGCCCTTCTTTAGACACTGTGTTAACAAACCTCCAGATGAGCTTCAATGCCATACAACTCTCCTTCCGTGGCCTCCAACTGCTCTTAAATGCAAGTAAAAGTAAATGCATGCTATTCAATCGATCACTGCCCACACCTGCCCGCCCGTCCAGCATCACTACTCTGGACGGTTCTGACTTAGAATATGTGGACAACTACAAATACCTAGGTGTCTTTTTAGACTGTAAACTCTCCTTCCAGACTCACGTTAAATAATCTCCAATCCAAAATTAAATCTAGAATCGGCTTCCTATTTCGCAACAAAGCATCCTTCACTCATGCTGCCAAACATACCCTCGTAAAACTGACCGTCCTACCGATCCTTGACTTCGGCGATGTAATTTACAAACTAGCCTCCAACACTCAGCAAATTGGATGCAGTCTGTCACAGTGCCATCCGTTTTGTCACAAAAGCTCCATAAACTACCCACCACTGCGACCTGTATGCTCTCGTTGGCTAGCCCTTGCTTCATATTCGACGCCAAACCCACTGGCTCCAGGTCATCGATAAGTCTTTGCTAGGTAAAACCCTGCCTTATCTCAGCTCACTGGTCACCATAGCAGCACTCTGGGGGGTGACCCAAAGCCAATTACTCATTTGGCCACCTTTCCTTCCAGTTCTCTGCTGCCAATTACTGGAACGAACTGGAAAAATCACTGAAGCTGGACACTCATATCTCCCTCACTAACTTTAAGCACCAGCTATCAGAGCAGCTCACAGATCACAGCATTGCTCATCTGTAAATAGCCCATCCTCACTACCTCATCCCCCATACTGTTATTTTATTTATCTTGCTCCTTTGCACCCCAGTATCTCTACTTGCACACTCATCTTCTGCATATCTATCACTCCAGTGTTTAATTGCTATATTGTAATTATTTCGCCACTATTGCCTATTTATTGCCTTACCTCCCTTATCCTTCCGCATTTGCACACACTGTATATAGACTTTTTCTACTGTATTATTGACTATGTTTTGTTTATTCCATGTGTGTCACGTTCTGACCTTTATTTCCGTTGTTTTGTATTTATTTAGTATGGTCAGGGCGTGAGTTGGGGTGGGCAGTCTGTTTGTTTTTCTATGATTTGTGGATTTGTATGTTTCGGCCTAGTATGGTTCTCAATCAGAGGCAGGTGTCATTAGTTGTCTCTGATTGAGAATCATACTTAGGTAGTCTGGGTTGCACTGTTTGTTTGTGGGTGATTGTCTATGTTGATTGCTGGTGTCAGCACAGTTCTCATTAGCTTCACAGTCGTTATTTCGTTTATTGTTTTTGTATAGTGTTTCAGTGTTCAGTGTTTTCCTTATTAAAATTCATGATGAACACATACCACGCCGCATTTTGGTCCTCCTCAGATGAAGAGGAGGACGTCCGTGACAATGTGTAACTCTGTGTTGTTTGTGTCGCACTGCTTTGCTCTATCTTGGCCAGGTAGCAGTTGTAAATGAGAACGTGTTCTCAACTAGCCTACCTGGTTAAATAAAGATGAAATAAAACAGTCAATCAAAAACAGAATGCCTCAACGGTGTGCCTCAACAGAATGCCTTAATGGAGTGCCTCAACAGCGTGCCTCAACGGAGTGACTCGACAGCGTGCCTCAACGGAGTGCCTCAACAGCGTGCCTCAACAGAGTGCCTCAACAGCGTGCCTCAACGGAGTGCCTCAACAGCGTACCTCAACGGAGTGCCTCAACGGAGTACCTCAACGGAGTGCCTCAACAGCGTGCCTCAACGGAGTGCCTCAACAGCGTGCCTCAACGGAGTGCCTCAACAGCGTGCCTCAACGGAGTGCCTCAACGGAGTACCTCAACGGAGTGCCTCAACGGAGTACCTCAATGGAGTGCCTCAACGGAGTGCCTCAACGGAGTGCCTCAACGGAGTGCCTCAGCGTTAATGAGGAAATTGACCCATTAAATAGTTGGGAGACGATATATAGTGTGCAACTTTTCTTTATTTTCATACAGTTTATTCTCTGTTAGTCAGCACCTCTTTAAACATTTTTGGATGTGAGTCAGTGCATTTTGCTGGACTACACATTTGGTCTAAATTTCCCAAAATAAATTTGCTCCAATTCTCTTCCACTGTAGGAGAGAGTACTGGGAAGTCAATAGAAGCCATTTTCGACCAGGAGAGGGCAGTGGAACGATAGTTAATGAGTCTAAGTTCATTATTAGTAACTCTGTTTTACTGTCACTGAGGCATAACAGAGAGGGAGAGAGACAGGGGGAGGGTGGGAGAGAAAGAGAGGAGGTGACAGAGAGAGGGGGAGAATACTTAGAGAGGGAAGGGGAGAGAGAGAGAGTGTGTAGTTTCACTGTATTCGTGTAGCATCACAGAGGGAGAAGACTGTAGACTCGTATCTACTCTCTCCTATGACTGATGCAGCTGCACTACAGGAGTAGAGATGGCCAGTTGAGGCAGAGTGTAACATTATCTATATTGTATCATCTCCCTGTGTGTCTGTACATGAAGCACCCTCTGTGTGAAGGCCTACTGTAGGTTAAGGAAAATAACAACTGGTCTGTTCTCCTCCTGGATTTCTCATGCACGCACATACATACCACCCAAAGAGAGGGGGAATCTCTGGTCTCTCCAGGCTGGTTGGCTGTGTGTGTGTCTAGACTAGTTTGTTGGTGATTGCTGCTTCGACTGTGGGCTGTAGCAGTGAGCTGTAACCAGTGGAGGCTGCTGAGGGGAGGATGGTTCATAATGTCTGGAACGGAGCCAATGGAATGGCATCAAACCATGTGTTTGATGTATTTGATACCATTCCACTAATTCCGCTCCAGCCCTTACCACGAGCCAGTCCTCCCCAATTAAGGTGCAACCAACCTTCAGTGGCTGTAACTGTAGCAGTGGGCATAGCTTTAGCTGTAGGCTGGTACTTTAGCTGTGGGCTGTAGCTGTGGGTGTAGCTGTGGACTAACTGTTGGTTGCAGCTGTGGGCTGTATTTGTGGGCTGTAGATGTGTTTGTAGCTGTGGGCTGTAGATGTGTTTGTAGCTGTGAGCTGTAGATGTGTTTGTAGCTGTGGGCGGTGTAGGAGAGACATTCAGATGATAGAAAAAGATGAATGACAGAGTGGCCATTTGCTGTTCACTTCTCCACTGTAGCGCCACTGCTGTCCATGGTTGCCAACTGATGGGCCAGTGATGAATCATGGGGCCGGCAAGAGATGGTGTAGTGAGCGGGTGAAATGTGAAACAAGCAGATAGTTGCTGAAGGGGCAGAGAGAGAGAGAGAGATGGGAGGGGAGGGGGGATGCGGGCCAAGCTGAGGGGGAGAGAGAGGGGGATGAAATAAAGAAAGGTAGGAAGACTTAATCTTTCAAAGTGCTGATGGTGCTGGATGGAGTTGTGAGAGCACTGGAACTACCCGTCTCCTATAGCAACACCATTATTCACAATCAGATCTGTGTGTGTAGATTGTCCCTCACTCACACACCTTCAGGTAGTAATCCTCCAGGGAGGCCAGGTCTCACACCTTCATTGACCACCAGGTAGTAATCCTCCTCCTCCTCCAACAGGGAGGCCAGGTCTCACACCTTCACTGACCACCAGGTAGTAATCCTCCTCCTCTTCCAACAGGGAGGCCAGGTCTCACACCTTCACTGACCACCAGGTAGTAATCCTCCTCCTCCTCCAACAGGGAAGCCAGGTCTCACACCTTCACTGACCACCAGGTAGTAATCCTCCTCCTCCTCCAACAGGGAGGCCAGGTCTCACACCTTCACTGACCACCAGGTAGTAATCCTCCTCCTCCTCCAACAGGGAGGCCAGGTCTCACACCTTCACTGACCACCAGGTAGTTATCCTCCTCCTCCAGCAGGGAGTCCAGGTCTCACACCTTCACTGACCACCAGGTGGTTATCCTCCTCCTCCAGCAGGGAGGCCAGGTCTCACACCTTCACTGACCACCAGGTAGTAATCCTCCTCCTCCTCCAACAGGGAGGCCAGGTCTCACACCTTCACTGACCACCAGGTAGTAATCCTCCTCCTCCTCCAACAGGGAGGCCAGGTCTCACACCTTCACTGACCACCAGGTGGTTATCCTCCTCCTCCAGCAGGGAGGCCAGGTCTCACACCTTCACTGACCACTAGGTAGTAATCCTCCAACTCCTCCAGCAGGGAGTCCAGGTCTCACACCTTCACTGACCACCAGGTGGTTATCCTCCTCCTCCAGCAGGGAGGCCAGGTCTCACACCTTCACTGACCACTAGGTAGTAATCCTCCAACTCCTCCAGCAGGGAGGCCAGGTCTCACACCTTCACTGACCACCAGGTGGTTATCCTCCTCCTCCAGCAGGGAGGCCAGGTCTCACACCTTCACTGACCACTAGGTAGTAATCCTCCAACTCCTCCAGCAGGGAGGCCAGGTCTCACACCTTCACTGACCACCAGGTGGTTATCCTCCTCCTCCAGCAGGGAGGCCAGGTCTCACACCTTCACTGACCACTAGGTAGTAATCCTCCAACTCCTCCAGCAGGGAGTCCAGGTCTCACACCTTCACTGACCACCAGGTGGTTATCCTCCTCCTCCAGCAGGGAGGCCAGGTCTCACACCTTCACTGACCACCAGGTGGTTATCCTCCTCCTCCAGCAGGGAGGCCAGGTCTCACACCTTCACGGACCACCAGGTGGTTATCCTCCTCCTCCAGCAGGGAGGCCAGGTCTCACACCTTCACGGACCACCGGTGAGACTCTGAGCCAACCACATCCCCCCTTTAGCCCCGCAATCTGTTCCTGTTTCAAAAATGTTTCAAAACTCTATTGAAACTATAACTGTTTCAATGCTATATTGGGACAGAATGTATATGGTCTGGGGTGTGTGTATGTATGTCAATATGAATGAATGGGACAGGATTCAAATGGAAGTGATAGCATTGCTTGCAATTGCATCATGCTGACTCACCTCAATAATATAAACTGTCTACACACACACACACACGGCACTGCTCTATGTTCATGAAGGTCATATTTACTGAGGTGCTGTTATCACGTTGAACTAGACGTGACTCTTGTGTGAGGATAGGCAGCGCACTGTCTCTCTCACATAGAATGTCATTTGTCACATTAGGTGTATACTAACAGTAGTATACATTTTTTTGGGGGGGAGAAAGCTTACTTATAGGCCCTTCCCAACTATGCAGAGAGAAAAATAGGACATTTATAGAAAGATAACACAAGTAATAAATACAAAATGAGTAATGATAACTTTGTTATAGACACGGGGTACATGTACCGAGTTGATGTATGAGGGGATGAGGTAATTGAGGTAGAGGCAGCGATTGTGATGAGTCAAGAGTTCGTGCAAAGGGGGGTCAATGCAGATCGTCTGGGTAGCTATTTTTGTTAACTATTTAACTAACAATTGGCTAACTATTTAACTAACTATTGGCTAACTCTTTAACTATTTAACTAACCAAATATTTAACTAAATAGGTAACTATTTAGCAGTCTTATGGCTTGGGGGTAGAAGCTGTTCAGGGTCCTGTTGGTTCTAGAATTGGTGCATTGGTACCGCTTGCCGTGCGGTAGCAGAGAGAACAGTCTAAGACTTGGGTGGCTGGAGTCTTTGACATGACAATTGTTAGGGCCTTCCTGACACAGTTTATAATAATACAAAAATAAGAGTAGGGGTGTTAACCCCGGTGTCCTGGCTAAATTCCCAATCTGGCCCCCAAATCATCACGGTCACCTAATAATCCCCAGTTTACTATTGGCTCATTCACACCCCTCCTCTCTTTTGTAACTATTCCCCAGGTCGTTGCTGTAAATGAGAACGTATTCTCAGTCAACTTACCTAGTAAAATAACGTATAAATAAATACAATTAAGAGAACATTCCTGGTCATCCCTACTGTCTCTGATCTGACAGACTCACTAAGCACATGTTTAGTTTGTTAATGATGTCTGCGTGTTGTAGTGTGCCCCTGGCTATCTGTAAATGTTGTTGGGAGTGTGCCCCTGGCTATCTGTAAATGTTGTTGGGAGTGTGCCCCTGGCTATCTGTAAATGTTGCTTGGAGTGTGTCCCTGGCTATCTCTAAATGATGTCTGCGTGTTGGAGTGTGTCCCTGGCTATCTGTAAATGTTGTTGGGAGTGTGTCCCTGGCTATCTCTAAATGATGTCTGCGTGTTGGAGTGTGCCCCTGGCTATCTGTAAATGATGTTGGAGTGTGCCCCTGGCTATTTGTAAAAAAGAAAAAAAAGAAACTAGAAAATATGTCCATCTGCTTTGCTTATTATAAGGAATTTGAAATGATTTCAACTTGAACATTTACTTTTGATACTTTTTGACTTTTTCTCAATTAGTATTTTCTGGGTGACTTTCATTTTTACTTGGGAGTTTGTCCCAGTGATGTCCTGGGCCATAAGCACTACCCTCTGTAGCGCTTTGCAGTCGGATGCCAAGCAGTTGCAATACCAAGCGGTGATAGAGCCAGTCAAGATGCTCTCAATGGCGCAGCTGTATAACTTTTTGAGTATACGAGGAGCACATTCCAAATGTTTTCATGCTTGGCCACGCAGTCGTGGAGTACAAGGACGGGGGCAAAGCACTTACCCCTGAGGAGCTCCTGTGTTGAGGGTCACACTCTCTCTCTCTCTCTCTCACACACACACACACACACACACACACACACACACACACACCCTTATAGACAATATAGTGGCACACAGACAACCCAGGTTATTCATCAGGGGAGTGACAATACTTATTCTTCTGCTCTTCTTCTATTGTCAATATTTGTTGAAATAATCTGGAAACAACTTTGATTTGGTAATCTAATAAACTGTAGGTTGGCTCATGAGGCAAACATGGTTAAGAGTGGCTGTTGAGAATTCCCCTCCACTGTCCTAACCTAAGATTGAGTGACGCCAAGAGGTCCATCACCTTGTTCTAATTTCAATATCCGTTGACTGAGTGACAAGTTGAAGTCACAGGAAAGACTCACACACACACATACATCACACATACATGACACACGGTAAGCTGATATTGAGTACCAGTTTGTGTAACAGTTTAAACATTAAGCATGTAGACACACAAACACGGCCGTTGTTCATAAGAAAACTCCAAACGCTGTAGTTTCGGTAATGATGATAGACTGTTGGGGGAGCCACAAGAGTAACACATGAGAGCCCTGTTCTGTTTCTTATTTCAGCAGTTGTTGAGGTGATAAGAAAATGTTGTTGGCTTGGTAACTCAATAGGCTTCAGATGGGTCATGACACACAAACCACTAGGGCTGCCACGGTCGTTTATAAGACTGAGTGACAAGTTGACAGTTCAGTGACAACAGGTCAAAGGTTAACAGGTAAAAGGCCATTTTTCCTCCTATTTAAACAAGACAAACAACAAGGGGTGACAACTGTAGTGACACCCAACATACACATATATACAGTCGTGGCCAAAAGTTTTGAGAATGAAACAAATATTAATTTTCACAAAGTTTGCTGCTTCAGTGTCTTTAGATATTTTTGTCAGATGTTACTATGGAATACCGATGTATAATTACAAGAATTTCATAAGTGTCAAAGGTTTTTATTGACAATTACATGAAGTTGATGCAAAGAGTCAATATTTGCAGTGTTGACCCTTCTTTTTCAAGACCTCTGCAATCCGCCCTGGCATGCTGTCAATTAACTTCTGGGCCACATCCTGACTGATGGCAACCCATTCTTGCATAATCAATGCTTGGAGTTTGTCAGAATTTGTGTGTTTTTGTTTGTCCACCCGCCTCTTGAGGATTGACCACAAGTTCTCAATGGGATTAAGGTCTGGGGGGTTTCCTGGCCATGGACCCAAAATATCAATGTTTTGTTCCCCAATCCCTTATGGCAAGGTGCTCCATCATGCTGGAAAAGGCATTGTTCGTCACCAAACTGTTCCTGGATGGTTGGGAGAAGTTGCTCTCGGAGGATGTGTTGGTACCATTCTTTATTCATTGCTGTGTTCACTACCTTGGCTGAGAAGCAACCCCACACATGAATGGTCTCAGGATGCTTTACTGTTGGCATGACACAGGACTGATGGTAGTGCTCACCTTGTCTTCTCCGGACATGCTTTTTTCGGAAGTCCCAAACAATCGGAAAGGGGATTCATCAGAGAAAATGACTTTACCCCAGTCCTCAGTAGTCCAATCCCTGTACTTTTTTCAGAATATCAGTCTGTCCCTGATGTTTTTCCTGGAGAGAAGTGGCTTCTTTGCTGCTCTTCTTGACACCAGGCCATCCTCCAAATGTCTTCGCCTCACTGTGAGTGCAAATGCACTCACACCTGCCTGCTGCCATTCTTGAGCAAGCTCTGTACTGGTGGTGCCCCGATCCCGCAGCTGAATCGACTTTAGGAGACAGTCCTGGTGCTTGCTGGAGTTTCTTGGGTGCCCTGAAGCCTTCTTCACAACAATTGAACCGCTCTCCTTGAAGTTCTTGATGATCTGATAAATGGTTGATTTAGGTGCAATCTTACTGGCAACAAATATCCTTGCCTGTGAAGCCCTTTTTGTGCAAAGCAGTGATGATGGCACGTGTTTGGCACGTGTTTCCTTGTAGGTCCTGTAGGTAACCATGGTTAACAGAGGAAGAACAATGATTCCAAGCACCACCCTCCTTTTGAAACTTCCAGTCTGTTATTCGAACTCAATCAGCATGACAGAATGATCTCCAGCCTTGTCCTCGTCAACACTCACACCTGTGTTAACGAGAGAATCACTGACATGATGTCCGCTGGACCTTTTGTGGCAGGGCTGAAATGCAGTGGAAATGTTTTGGGGGGATGCAGTTCATTTGCATGGCAAAGAGGGACTTTAATTCATTGTAATTAATTCACTCTTCATAACATTCTGGAGTATATGCAAATTGCCATCATACAAACTGAGGCAGCAGACTTTGAAAATTTATATTTGTGTCATTCTCAAAACTTTTGGCCACGACTGTACACACAGGATGCAGGCACTGAGGCTCACAGGCCTACATATTTTTTAAACACATGCAGCTATTCACCAAATATGGTCAAAATATGGTCAATTATTACACACACTCATGCCTAAAGGAGAGACGGTGCTTCCTAAAGAAGAGATGGGCTTCCTAAAGGAGAGAAGGGGCTTCCTAAAGTGATCAAGCGGGCCCCTAGCATCCCAACAAGGTTAATTTGTCATTTAGCAGGCGTTGGAGAGCTTCTGACCCCTGCCTCTTGGTCTGGGGGTGGATAGTCTAGATACTGACAGAAAGCTGGAAACATGGAGCATCCTGGAAACATGGAGCATCCTGGAGCATCCTGGAAACATGGAGCATCATGGAGCTTCCTGGAAACATGGAGCATCCTGGAAACATGGAGCATCCTGGAAACATCCTGGAAACATGGAGCATCATGTAGCTTCCTGGAAACATGGAGCATCCTGGAGCATCCTGGAAACATGGAGCATCCTGGAGCTTCCTGGAAACATGGAGCATCCTGGAACATCCTGGAAACATGGAGCATCCTGGAAACATGGAGCATCCTGGAAACATGGAGCATCCTGGAAACATGGAGCTTCCTGGAAACATGGAGCTTCCTGGAAACATTGAGCATCCTGGAAACATGGAGCATCCTGGAACATCCTGGAAACATGGAGCTTCCTGGAAACATGGAGCATCCTGGAGCATCCTGGAAACATGGAGCTTCCTGGAAACATGGAGCATCCTGGAGCATCCTGGAAACATGGAGCATCCTGGAAACATGGAGCATCCTGGAGCATCCTGGAAACATGGAGCATCCTGGAGCATCCTGGAAACATGGAGCATCCTGGAAACATGGAGCATCCTGGAAACATGGAGCTTCCTGGAAACATGGAGTATCTTGGAAACATGGAGCATCCTGGAGCATCCTGGAAACATGGAGCATCCTGGAGCATCCTGGAAACATGGAGCATCCTGGAACATCCTGGAAACATAGAGCATCCTGGAAACATGGAGCATCCAGACAGCTTTATATCACCCATCTTTATTATCAAAGCATCTTGGGCCGCGTCTCAAGTGATACCCTTTTCAATATATAGTGCACTGCTTTTTACCCAAGCACCAGAGGCCTATAGTCAAAAGTAGTGCATATGGGGAATCATTTGGGACGCACTCTTAAACTTTTATTTCACTTTTCTTGCTGAAAGGGGAATTAAAAGGCACATTCCTTTACTGGAGTGATGGGCCATTTCTCTCCCTCTTTCTCTCTCGCCTCTCTCCTTCTCTGTTGTGTGTGTGTGTGTTCTCTCTCTCTCTCTCTCTCTCTCTCTCTCTCTGTGTTGAGTGCGTGCATGCGAGCGACCGCGTGTGTGCTGGGAAAGAGAAGGACGGGGAAAGAGAGGGACAGAGAGAAAGAGAGAGAGCCCTGTCAAAATGTGTGAGCAATTCAATCAAACATATATCAAATGATGGATATATATATATGGATACAGTAGGTTACAGCAATACAAACTTGAATACAATTTATATTCAATTCCTTGCCAAAAAGAAGAAACGAAGAAGAAAAATTGAAAATAAGCACATAAAGTGTTTCCTTACTGGAAAAGTGTTGCAAGGCAGTCTCATAAATACAGCTGGTAATTGAATGCATATCTAATTACCGCATAAAGACAGTCCTGGCTCTGTGAGTTAAAAATACAATGTTTTATAGGTTGTTTTACCCTCATTATATAACGCATCAGAGATAATCACCAACCCAACCATCCTATCTACGTTAGTTAATTGTAATATAATTAATTATCCCGAAAATAAAGTTCCTTTTGAAAAAAGAACAATACCCCAATACCCTTGTTGATTTAGAGCAGAGGGAAGAAGTGTGTGACTCAATGAGCGCATCTGCTACAGTTGAGCAGAGCAGGGGAATGTGTTAACTTGTTATAAATAAACCTATCATTAGCATTTTCCCTTTAAAGGGAATAATTTCAACTTTGATATTCTTAATTGTGCTAAAGGGCTTGTTCTCTGCTCGCGAGCTCCCCCTCAAACACTTGAGTCATGTGGAGAACGTCTTGGGAGTACTCTTTAGCGCTTTAAAGGTCGCCTTTTATTCTCAACATCTATAATAAGAAAATAAAACCACCAAACCACTTTTTAATTAAACATTAACCCAGTAAGGAGGACATCCAAAGTGAATATTATTTCAGGTCATGTTTAAAATCAACCTGCTATCTATTAATGTGGCTACAGTGTCGACCCAGTCTATGGGTCTATACAGCTACATGCATCTCTATATGATCAATCATACTTAACATTGACTTTCAAATGGACTCAGGCAGACAGGTCTAGAACAAGAGAACTGTAGTACACCACTGAAGACAACAAACAAGACTATTCTTCTTGTCTCTTCTTCCCTTGCATCCGGAGAGAAGGAGGGGGGTGGGGTGTTGGTTACCAGGAATGGTAGTAGGGGGGTAGAGGGGGGGGGGGGGGGGGGGGGTGAAGGTCTCAAATTGCGATGAGCGAGCTAAGCCTGCTCTGTGCAGTGGCTGCTTAGACAGAGGCCTGTAATTTGCATCTGGCAGCTGCTAGCCAACAGAGGGTACTGTTGCATTACAAGTCTTTGTCTGGGAGACGTTACAGGGCTATAGAGGTATTAACACTGTCACATTCATATCTCGCCTCTCTCTCTCTCTCTCTCTCTCTGCCTCTCTTTACTTCTCTGTTGAATACGATATTCTGAAGGGAAGCGTTGAGTCCTCTGGTGATTTTTTTTGGTATCTTCCAGAGTGAGAGTGAAAAATATGATGATACGTTCTTATTGTATAAAGAACAAACAGTTAAAATGAGTGATTTATAAAACCGTAAGACTCCAAATATTAGCAGCCCGTTGCTGAACAATTGTTCTTTAGGATGCGAGTCATCGAAAGAATCGGTTGGACACCTCTATTTCCCGTTAATTATCCTCTAATCGCCAGCTGGAATCATTAGCCTAGAGAAACAGCTTATTTGGCATTAGCATAAAACCCAAACACTGCATATACTACATATGCAAATTAAACCAGGGGGCAAAAACAGAACATTTACATCCAAGACTTGTCGCCGTGACGACGGGCATCCCCATAACTTATAACACTGATGATCCTCAGCTCAGAGAGGTATTGGCCCCGGTGCAATAGAGAGTTGACTGCTGTTGCCCAACATGGGTCTGAGAGCAGAGAGCAAAAGGATGAGGAGCACATTCTGAGAGCCGCGATAAGCCATGCATGGCAACTCAAATGGACAGTTCACTTCTTCTTTACCTGGGTGATGATGAGGAAATGGTCTGATTATGAGAACATTTCACTCTGCTCTGCTGTGATTACAGTATGATGTCAAATATGGAAGATTTGTCAGTTTGTGACCTTTGAATGAGACATGAGTGTTCCAATTGGCACCCTATTCCCTATTTAGTGCACTACTTTAGACCAGAGCCCTATGGCACCCTATTCCTTATTTAGTGCACTGTTTTTTACCAGGACCCAACAGTGCGTTCGCAGTGGGATTGAATCCTATATTCCACTTACTTAGTCCCTCTCTCTGACCACTGAATTAACTACAGGGATGAACCAACAAATGAAAACTAATCTTAATCTCATACATTACTTTCCATAACACCTAAAACCAAAACCATTGGCATGTACTTAATGTTAAACATGAAAATGATTTACGTTTCAACGTAATGCCTTCAGCTAAGTAATGGAAAGACAAAACGGTTGGATATCCTTCCAAATAGGAGTTGGGTGTTCTGTTATACAGTACGGAAAATACATCATAGGGAAGAACCTGCAATCCCCTCTTTTATTGTAAATGAGCATGAGAATGTCTATTTATATCCTCCCACTCACTGGTGCTGGTGTATGGAGGGAAGGAGGGAAACAGGAAAGCGCTTGGCTCTGAGTCTGTCAAGCTGCTACTGAAGACAGCTGAAGCTCGGGGCCCCAGCCAAGACGAGCCGTGAAGATAGGAGAGGAAAGGAAAGGGACTGGTATCGACAAAGCGAGCGAGAGAGAGAGAAGGGAAGAGCACTCAAGGCGTTGTGGACGAATGAACAAAGTCCGGCAGTGAGCGGCAGTCTCAGCCTCGGTCTCAGCCAGCGGTGAGCGGCAGTCTCAGCCTCGGACTCAGCCAGCGGTGAGCGGCAGTCTCAGCCTCGGTCTCAGCCAGCGGTGAGCGGCAGTCTCAGCCAGTGGTGAGCGGCAGTCTCAGCCAGCGGTGAGCGGCAGTCTCAGCAAGCGGTGAGCGGCAGTCTCAGCCTCGGTCTCAGCCAGCGGTGAGCGGCAGTCTCAGCCTTGGTCTCAGCCAGCGGTGAGCGGCAGTCTCAGCCTCCGTCTCAGCCAGCGGTGAGCGGCAGTCTCAGCCTCGGTCTCAGCCAGCGGTGAGCGGCAGTCTCAGCCTCGGTCTCAGTCAGCGGTGAGCGGCAGTCTCAGCCTCGGTCTCAGCCAGCGGTGAGCGGCATTCTCAGCCTCGGTCTCAGCCTCAGTCTCAGCCTCGATCTCAGCCTCGGCCTCAGCCTCGGTCTCAGCCTCAGTCTCAGCCTCGGTCTCAGCCTCAGTCTCAGCCTCGGTCTCAGCCTCAGTCTCAGCCTCGGTCTCAGCCTCGGTCTCAGCCTCGGCCTCAGCCTCAGTCTCAGCCAGCGGTGAGAGGCAGTCTCAGCCAGCGGTGAGAGGCAGTCTCAGCCTCGGTCTCAGCCAGCGGTGAGAGGCAGTCCACTAAGGCTTAAAGAAGTGTATTTCATGGTTCCTCAGCAGATGAGAAGAACCGTGGAGCAGACCACCTGGCACAGAGGGAGGCTCAGCCAGCGTTCCGCACCGAGTACGCACCGGGATAAAACCCTGGGAAAGCAGGCCTTCAGATACCCCCGTAATCAACGGAGAGAGGAAGAAGAGATGGATGAATACCTGACCCGGCACCACTTGGAGATAAATATGCATGAACATCTCAACACGGGGTGGCGTGAAGCATGATGCACGGTTAAAATACGGCTAGAGGAAGAGGAAGTTTTTCCAGGGGGTTTGCCCACAAATCCAGCTAGTGAGATGTGGAGATGGGTGTTAAATAGCAATAGGAGTCGGCATCAGCTGAGCCAATCAACGCCATGTGGAAAGGAAAGGATGACCAGAGAGTTTGCTTTTGACTTTTGACCTACCGTTCATGTCTAGTGAAAAATAAACCCCCACCTCTCTTTCTGATGCCTAGTAATTCCCTCCACTAAGAGAAGTCTGTGAAAAGTTGTTGTTTTCGACAAAGTGAATCCATGTCACCATATATAGGCTACCATAGAAGTTTTATTATAAAGGTTTAAAAACTCGAGATAGATATTTAATTTTTTATTTCACCTTTATTTAACCAGGTAGGCCAGTTGAGAACAAGTTCTCATTTACAACTGCGATCTTTCCAAGATAAAGCAAAGCAGTGCGACAAAAAACAACAACACAGAGATACACATGGGATAAACAAATGTACAGTCAATAACAATAGAAACATCCATATACAGTGTGTGCAAATGAGTAAGAAGGTAAGGCAATAAATAGGCCACAGTAGCGAAGTAATTACAATTTAGCAATTAACACTGGAGTGATAGATGTGCAGATGATGACGTGCAAGTAGAAATACTGCTGTGCAAAAGAGCAAAAAAAAGTAAATAATAAACAATATGGGGATGAGGTAGGTAGTTGGATGGGCTATTTACAGATGGGCTGTGTACAGCTGCAGCGATTGGTGAGCTGCTCAGATAGCTGATGCTTAAAGATAGATAGATAGATAGATAGATAGATAGATAGATAGATAGATAGATAGATAGATAGATAGATAGATAGCCCGTCTGGGTTGAATGGGAGTTGAATGGGAGTGTTGGAACAATATGCAGCACAGCATCACTCGCTAGATCAAAACCAGATGTATGTATTACCACAGCACAGACATAGTCATAGTCTATCTCAAATGGCACCCTATTTCTTACATAGTGCCCTCCTTTTCACCAGAACACAACCACTCTAGATGGTGTGGAATACTATATTTCCTTTGAATCAAACATTATTTTGTACCCGCCTTCCAACCTCTTCAATTTAATGAATTTGTCAATTGTCCCAGATATCTTCATCAGTTACACAATAACTTACTTGTTATGATCCCCCCTCCCCCACTAACACACAATATGCCAGCCTGCCTGTTTGCCTGCCTGCCTGACTATCCTTGCATGTCTGTCTGCCTCTCTGCCTGCCTGTTTGCCTGCCTGCCTCTCTCCCTGCCTTGCCTGGCTGACTATCCTTGCATGTCTGTCTGCCTCTCTGCCACTCTCCCTGTCCCGCCTGCTTGCCTCCTTCACTACACTGCCTGCCCTGCTGCCTGCCTGCCTTACCGCCTACCTTACTACTGCCTATCTCCTTGCCTCGTCAATCAGCTCCCAGTAAGACTTGCAGAAGATTACCACTACAGCCCCATGTAGGTAGAGGGTAGAAGATCAGCTCAAACACATTATTTGACTTAGTGCTTTGCTCTTGTGTGTCTCCAAGTCTCACATGCACTGGAGCAGTCCCACACAGGCAGACAGGCAGGCAGGCAGTGGGGGTGCAGAGCAGAGGATGGGGGCGAGCATCTGCATTGTACGCCTACAATATAGATGCTGCTGACACAGTGTGATGAGGATCTGTTTCTCATTCTGTGTTCCAGTGTGTGTTTCTCATTTTCATCTTGAGTTTATACCACTTGGAAGTTTATTTCTGTAATTTATGGGTGTCATCTTGTTGATAAGGCCCTGATCATGGATTTGAACTCCAGTGTGCAGAATTAGGTCAAAAGAGGATCCATATGAAATGCTTCCCTGGTACCATACTGGTAATAACCATAATGGAATCCGGAGATAAATAGATTTGAATTAAGAACGCAGGAATGAGGAATTAACTTTCACATTATAAATTGTTCACACTCCATTTCAAAATGTAAAAAAACATAGCCTGTATTTAATTATTCTGGTAAATCATTGGAGACTTTGTGAGCCCGAATCATGTGTAAACTATGTAAATAACGAATAAGAAAGACTATAGGATAGCCAGGTGGTCTAGGAATAACTCTGTAATAAAGTGCACAGATAGCCTAAGCACATTCATTATGTATTTGATCGACCTCTGATGAATCGTGTTTGAAGCTCGGGAATTTGCTTTGCGTCTTTTACTTGGTCTTGGGATACATTTATGAGAGAATATGTAACTCTGAAGAAATCCAAATATATATAAACGAATCTCTGCGGGGAGAACCTGTTCGGAGATAAATAAGATGCACTACAGTAGCCTAGGCTACACTTGTTGTTGACTAATCAACATCAAAATTGCTTCCGAGTATTTATTTTGAGAATTTGCAGTGAGTAAAGGTGTTCTGGTATTTTATGATAGATTCATTTGTTCAGAGATTTTATGTTCAAATGTGTTCCATTCCAACGCAAGTTGCCAAGCAGAGGGAAGGTTACTACAGAATACTGGTCAAATGTTGTCTGTATGGATCATGTAAAAATACACGTAATATATTATATTTCCAAGAACTTTATATCAATGTATATTCCCTACCTGCTTATTAGCTCCTATTGTAATCGAATAGGACGTCAAAAGCGCGTACAGAAATGCCCGCAAAAAAACTAATCGTTGACTAAACCTTAGCAAGTCATCCACTTATAAAACCATTCACCTTAGACCTATATGTAAAAAAAAATCCACTTGAATAATATTTCGAATAAATTATATTTGACGGATGACAATGAATGCATTTGATAGAAATGGTCTTGTAAACTGTCCAGCAGGTATATGCAAAAAATCAACAAACAATCTTATTCTATTATTAGGGTATATTGGTCAATGGAAAATGTTATTTGAACATAAAGAATAGCGTGACTTTTTCTGAACACTGCGACTTTCCCTTCCTCGTGCTTGTCTGTGTGAGGCAGTAAGAGGAGAGGCTCGGTCCACTGCTCCTCTATCTAAGAGAGACCGCGATAGTGCGCTGTCCACCGCTTGCTGCTGGTGATCCGATAGTTGTGAAAAGCCACCACTAGTCGCCCTCAGTGCTCTTGCAGTCTGCCATTTTTCCTTCTCACTGTAGACTTAACGTCACGTCCGCACTTGAACTTGAATTGTATCCCATTGTACGGAGGCAGCCCTAGCCACAGAGAGACCGAGAGCTCGGGGGAAGCAGGACTCACTACTCAATCGTCACACTCACACAGAGAAAGGGGAGAAAAAAAGAGTGCAGGTCTTGATTTATTTAGAAAAGAGGTGGAAGTTCTGTGTGCCCGGTCTACACAGAACCGTACAAGGGGGCAGAGCACTTGGAGTTGAGGAGACTGAAAAGTACCTGCCATTGCATGCTGATGCTCAAGGCTGCACCAACAGAAGTGCCCATCACTTGGTGATACCCAAGTGCCCGAGAAGAAAAATTGGATTCATATTTTGTAAAATTGTATTATCAATTATTGTCATTGTGAATGTTTGCGATTTGTTATTTTATTTTTGTGTTTGTTTCTAAAAGAAGAAATGAAATAAGTTCAGAGACCGGGCAATTGACTGGACTCACAGTGATACCCAGCGCATTCCGAGCTGTCAGCGCGTGCACTGACCATCGCGTTCTGATTCTTGTTCTCTCACAAGGTGGAGGGACACTCGCCAGGGTTTGATCCCAACTGTCACTCACTACATCCGTCAAACATCCAAGGATATTTCCCCACTTCTGACATCTTTCTTTTTTCTACTCGGACATATCACTTCTCTCACACACTTTTTGCCAAATGGTGTGAGTAACCTACAGAGAGAAGCGGTGAAAGAGAACTGAGGGTATAGCACAGGCTATCCACGGTCTCGTCACATACAAACACAGAGGCAGAGTGGACCGAAGAGGCGAAGCGCAAAAGACACTTTCGCCTCTCGGAGTGAGGGGACCACTAGCCAATAGCTCAAAGCACGATCAACCACCCACCCCGGCCGGCAGTCCGAGCGCAGGAGCCTCGTACTTTTGGAGGTCCCGGGAAAAGTTGAGTGCCGAGCAAGTGTAGGCAATAGGAGGGAAGCGAGCCCATCCTTCAGAGTGCTGGTCCCCGGGCAATGCAAGTGTAAATGCCAGGGCAATGTCCCGTCGCAAGCAGGGGAACCCACAGCACGTGTCACAGAGAGAATTAATAGCACGTAAGTACCTGCTTTTCATTTTCACTCAATCACACACAACTCATGAATGGACTATGAAAAAAACAACAACATTAATGAGAAATTGTTTGACTTCTGTATTTACTGCCACATTTGGCTAATTTGATCAGAAAGGGTATAGTGAACTCTTAAGCGTGTGACATCAGGGTTGGAAAAAAATAATTTTGAACTACGGAATCTGACAAGGTTTCACTAGTTTATAAACTATGGCATTTGACAGTATAATTAATTGGAGAAATTAAATAGGATATTCAATATTTTACAATGACATTTCCATAAATAATTTTTACCTAGAGTAAAGATGTCATGTTGCTTATACTCTGTACTTTTTACGTATCTTTTACGCATAACATTTACGTTAAATATACTTTATGCATGGGACACTAGTTGAGACTACTTTTGTGAAAGCTGTATAATTAAAAAAGAGCTTTACCTTATTAAATGTATTTTAAATACAGCATCTTAATAACATTTATAATGACATTTCACCATCAAACCCTCTTCTCTTCCAAACAGACCATTGAACTGTGAAGTGTAAGCTATTGTTTGTGCTTTTAGGCCGTCAGGTATCTGGCTGCACTAAGTCATCTGGGGCCATGTAGAAAACCAAGAATAATACCTGGCTTCAGTGAATGGATGGACCTCCGACATTTTGGAGACAATTGCTTTCTTACTCTGAAAGTCGATTCATACATTATTCTGTTTCAACACGCTTTGAAGTTCCTGTATATAGTCCACTCATAAGCATTTGTTCACTCAATTTATTATCTCATACATTTCCAACAATGTCATTGTAGTAATATTAATCTAATAGCGAAGTAACCCATTGACACATCGTGTTGAGATACATTACAGATGTAACTTGTGTGTCATGGCAAACAGAAAACGACCACATCTTCAAGAGTTTTCACATTAGGCTAATACAACACAATATGCATTTTATCAAACCACCAAACTTTTATCGAACAGCCAAAGCAGGTATCCCTGTAATGTTTTGGTATAGTGAACCGACAGATGAAATGTTTAATTTTATAAGCACATTTAAATATATAAATATTGTACAGGTTTCTCCTCCCCTTGGTCGAGCACCAGTCAGATATCCTCGCGCCAGGTAAACTAACGCATAAAAACAACTTTATTATCTTTGCTTTGCTGCTTTTTTAATCCGAATTAAATTATTATAGAGCGATGATGACAGCTGAAGTAATTTAACAATACATTGGCATGGTGTATTTAGGCCACATTCATATTTTATTTATACAGATTTCTCACGATACAAAGAGATCATTGAAAGTCAGCCTACTTCCTGTCTTGACAATATGGCTTTACCTTCAAATGTTTTGCTGAATGGTGATTTGCGGATATGTCCTCCGTTGTTTATACTCTAAATCCATTCGGCATTTGTTTCGCAAAACATCTCTATTTGCAATAGTCAATTGTGTGTCCAAACGTCTTTGTAGGCTATTATTAGATGTCTATCACCAATTTAATCTAACGAATCTAGGTTCTGATTTCTAGGCTACTGCTGTAGGTATAGCCCACTATAGGTGACCTGTACAAGTGTAGGTTATATTGGCAGGCAGAAACAGCGCAGTTAGGAGCCGGAGCGCAGTGTCTTCGGTGTGCTGCCTGCACAGAGCCACCTCTGTGTGGTGACAAGGTAGAGGAGAGCCGATGAGAGATTAAGCAGGAAACACAGACATTTTATGAAAGAATAATTACCGTATCTGTATTTTTACATCATACATCAGCGTGTGTGAAACACCTATTCATTGATTACATTTTAAATTAGGAATTTTTAAACGGCAAGATACTTGTTACCTTTTTTAAAATATGGTAGTAGCATGGTGTTACACAGAACCTTTTATTACAGTCTAGCTACCCAGAAAAGCACCAACCAGACATGTGAAGAATTGTGAAACAATTATAGTCTGGTCAACACTTTCAAGGCATCAAGTTCAAATCAATTACATCCAGCCATCATTTATTTTTCTATGGCGTTCTGAAGTAGTGTCAGAGTCTAATCCAGGCAGCCAACTGAGAACAGAGGCACTCCATGGTGATGTCATCTGAGTCCAATGTGTTTTGTGTTGTTAGGACTGTGTACTCTGCACATTCCCTCCAACACACACACCTCTCACTTTTATGCCCCAATAATTTCTCTCTCTCTCTCTCTCTCTCGCTCTGTGTGTGTGTGTGTGTGTGTGTGTGTGTGTGTGTGTGTGTGTGTGTGCACGTATGCCTGTCAATCCTTGTATGTGTGTGTCTTGATATTTGTCTGTGTGTGTGTGTGTGTGTGTGTGCGTCTATACAAATACCAGTCAGTCCTCTGGATACAGGTTTGTGGGTGATGGGTTCAGCTCCAGTCAGTCTACCATCATTTCTCAAACACAGAGATTTTTCCTCTAGCTATAACCCCATCCTGTTGTCTTCACTCCTGTTGTCATTGGCATGCAAATGGATTCAAATAGCAGCAATGTTTTGTTTGTCCCGTGGAGGGGAAATCACCACCATCTTACTCTGACTAACTCTGCAGGACACCAGACAGTAAAACTTTAAAATTGGCATATGAGATACACACAAAATTTTATCGGCATGTGTCATATATATTCATGTACCTTGTTGATCTGGAAACTAAAGCTTTTCCAAGTTATCAGACCTAGATCTGATTGCAAAGATGTGTGTGTGTGTGTGTGTGTGTGTGTGTGAGAGAGAGAGAGAACAGCGAGAGAACAGAGAGAGAACAGAGAGAGGTATGCTTCAGCCGAGGTAGAACAGACCTGTTTTAGTGTTGTCTCCAAATCCAATTTCCAATGTTAGACTATGGTTGAGGGGATGGAAGAAATATGAGTGACAATCTGAGCGTCAACCTACCCCTGAGTCAACCCTCAGATCGGTATGAGGGTGCACACACACACAAGGCCTTGTAGTGTACTCTGCCTTCCTGTTATAGTGAAAATACACACACACACACACACACACACACACACACACACACACACACACACACACACACACACACACACATCTTGTTCTTCCACCCTTGTGGGGGCCTAAAAATCCCCAAATATCCCCACAAGGATAGTAAAACAAGGAAAATTCTCCCCCGTGGGGACATTTCCCACTATCCCATGAGGACAAAGGCTAATTTAAGTTTAGAAGTTAGGTTTAGGATTAGGGTTACAATGAGGGTTAGGGGTTAGGCGTTCAGTCTAGCCTTAGGGGTTAAGGTTAGTGTGGGTGTGTGTATATGCAGGACACTCATTTACAACATAAAACCTTGGTAAGGGTCGGCCTTCAGTGAGTTCTAAATGCTGCAGTAGAATAGTACAGTACACCCCATGCCTGGATGATTAGGGGTAGTCTCAATGTCTAGCAGGTCAAATCTATCTGGAAAGTGATATTCACTTCTAAATGATGGGTGTTCAGACATGGGAAGAGAGCTGGCTGCAAGCTGTGGTATGGTGCTTGCACATTTAATCATTTATGTGTCAGAGACGCAATGGTTTTTGGGATTTATGGTTGAAGACACACACACACACACACACACACACACACACACACACACACACACACACACACACACACACATACACACACATTGAAATTCACACATGTGGCATCAGCAAAATCAGCATCGTTTTTTCATGCACTAGATCGTATATCCATTTGAAACAACCAATATTTAATGTAGCAAAAGCGTTTGTTTTTACCGGTGAGAAATTGTGTAAAAGAAGGTAAAAATGTATTTATCTGTTGAAGCTAATTAAATCTAATTAAACCTGATTAAATCTAATTAAACATGATTAAATCTTCTTTCTGTTGAAGTCACCAATAGGTATTTTCTGACAATCTTTACTGGAATGAATTAATTTCTAATATTATTCTGACATACAATGTGAAAAAGTGTGCTATGCCTCCTCTCATCTCTCTGCCTTTTTTACCAAAGGGGGAGGTCTTGAGAACGCAGTCAAATATGTGTGTGTGCTTTCTAGTCAACACGTCGTCTATGGTCTTCAGTGGTAGTTCAGTTTAGGTCTTCCTCAGGCTTCTACAATGTTTCAGTTGCACTGGCTTATTCAGATGTTTTCTTCTCAGTGAAGGAAGGCAGGGAGAGCTGCAAACTTTGCAGTGTTGCACTTCAATAGTTTTACAGGCTCAGCAGCAGCTCTGAGGTTGTGTGTGCTACATTAAAAACACGTCCCGCCGCTCAATGTGTGTGAAACATTGAAACATTTCCAAGTGCTGCATGGATATCTGTTTGAATATGTTATTTCATTTTGGAGGGGGATTTAAGCATGTTTTCACACATGGAAATGAAACACTATCATTGGTAAGCTGCCTTAAAGCTGTATGCTGTGTTAAAGCTGTATGTTATTTTCATAGGGCATGAAAGGCTGCGGTAAGTGATGTGGTTATTTTGTGTGGGTACTGAGTCCAATATATATTCTTGTGACTTTATAATCATCAGATATCATCAGATATTTTCTATTATATTTATATTGAAATATTTCGTTTTTATTTATTTATTAGTAAATACAATTTACTCCTAATAATTTCGTAATTTTAACACACTATGCCCAATAAGTTTATAGGTGTTAAACCGTTTACATTTATGCAAAATATTTCTGGTAGAACTAGAAAACAGCAATTTATGATTTATAGAGAGTATATGAAGAGGTAACGTCTGACATATGTTTACACACACACACACACACACACACACACACTGACTATCGGCTCGGCATGTGACAAAGTGTGTAAATTGCAGCAGCGACCACTTGAGATGCATGTTTCCCATTGGGTTGGGAGTGAGGGGGACCAGAGAGAAACCCCACTGTGCTGGTCTTTGTTCCGTAGAGAACCCAGAGAGACAAACAGGCAGGCAGAGGAAAGAACAGTGCTCATTCTGAGGTGTGATGGAGATGTTTCTGCCCGTCTCTGTGTCTCGGTGAGAATTAATATCTGCATGGAGCTCAATAGTGCTGTTTGGAATAAAAATACATTATCCCCTCAAATAATAACTGAAATACCTTTTTTATTAACGCCATGGGCCTTTTTGTTGAACCGTTTCAAAGCTGGATGATGATAGTCTTTGTGATTGGGGAACAATGTTTTAATAATTCCAATGTGGCCCTAATTTATGAATTCCGAAAGGCTTGAATACAATATTTTTTTTGTGTCAGGGACCATAAAATATACATTCATAATATTCACAGAGCTTAGAAGCAGAAAGAGCAAGGCAGAAATCTCTGGTACTGTTGTTGTTTAGGGAATCCTGATGTCACCCACCGTTGAGGGGGGGGGGGAGGGGGGGGGGGTGGGGGTGGGGGGGGTTCTGTGAGAGAGAGAGAGAGAGAAACAGAAAAAGCTTCTTGAGATTAGTGAATAATTCATTACTCAATGAAAGACAATGGCTTCAGAAAGCAGCATGCCTAAACTCATTCTCCTGATTAGATGGCCGTTGGTTCGCCTGTCCAACTGCCATCCATGTCCCTGATAGTTTACTAATGCTGTACCCTTCATGTCCCTGATAGACCACTAATGCTGTACCCTCCATGTCCCTGATAGACCACTAATACTGTACCATCCATGTCCCTGATAGACCACTAATACTGTACCCTCCATGTCCCTGATAGACCACTAATACTGTACCATCCATGTCCCTGATATACCACTAATACTGTACCCTCCATGTCCCTGAGAGTTTACTAATACTGTACCCTCCATGTCCCTGATAGACCACTAATACTGTACCATCCATGTCCCTGATATACCACTAATACTGTACCATCCATGTCCCTGATAGTTTACTAATACTGTACCCTCCATGTCCCTGATAGTTTACTAATACTGTACCCTCCATGTCCCTGATAGTTTACTAATACTGTACCATCCATGTCCCTGATAGTTTACTAATACTGTACCCTCCATGTCCCTGATAGTTTACTAATACTGTACCCTCCATGTCCCTGATAGACACTAATACTGTACCATCCATGTCCCTGATATACCACTAATACTGTACCCTCCATGTCCCTGATAGTTTACTAATACTGTACCCTCCATGTCCCTGATAGACCACTAATACTGTACCATCCATGTCCCTGATAGTTTACTAATACTGTACCCTCCATGTCCCTGATAGTTCACTAATACTGTACCATCCATGTCCCTGATAGTTTACTAATGCTGTACCCTCCATGTCCCTGATAGACCACTAATGCTGTTCCCTCCATGTCCCTGATAGACCACTAATACTGTACCATCCATGTCCCTGATAGACCACTAATACTGTACCCTCCATGTCCCTGATAGACCACTAATACTGTACCATCCATGTCCCTGATATACCACTAATACTGTACCCTCCATGTCCCTGAGAGTTTACTAATACTGTACCCTCCATGTCCCTGATAGACCACTAATACTGTACCATCCATGTCCCTGATATACCACTAATACTGTACCATCCATGTCCCTGATAGTTTACTAATACTGTACCCTCCATGTCCCTGATAGTTTACTAATACTGTACCCTCCATGTCCCTGATAGTTTACTAATACTGTACCATCCATGTCCCTGATAGTTTACTAATACTGTACCCTCCATGTCCCTGATAGTTTACTAATACTGTACCATCCATGTCCATGATAGTTTACTAATACTGTACCCTCCATGTCCCTGATAGTTTACGAATACTGTACCCTCCATGTCCCTGATAGACCACTAATACTGTACCATCCATGTCCCTGATATACCACTAATACTGTACCATCCATGTCCCTGATATACCACTAATACTGTACCATCCATGTCCCTGATAGTTTACTAATACTGTACCCTCCATGTCCCTGATAGACCACTAATACTGTACCATCCATGTCCCTGATATACCACTAATACTGTACCATCCATGTCCCTGATAGTTTACTAATACTGTACCCTCCATGTCCCTGATAGACCACTAATACTGTACCACCAATGTCCCTGATAGTTTACTAATACTGTACCCTCCATGTCCCTGATAGTTTACTAATACTGTACCCTCCATGTCCCTGATAGTTTACTAATACTGTACCATCCATGTCCCTGATAGACCACTAATACTGTACCATCCATGTCCCTGATAGTTTACTAATACTGTACCATCCATGTCCCTGATAGTTTACTAATACTGTACCATCCATGTCCCTGATAGACCACTAATACTGTACCATCCATGTCCCTGATAGACCACTAATACTGTACCATCCATGTCCCTGATAGTTTACTAATACTGTACCCTCCATGTCCCTGATAGACCACTAATACTGTACCATCCATGTCCCTGATAGACCACTAATACTGTACCATCCATGTCCCTGATAGTTTACTAATACTGTATCCTCCATGTCCCTGATAGTTTACTAATACTGTGCCATCCATGTCCCTGATAGTTTACTAATACTGTACCCTCCATGTCCCTGATAGTTTACTAATACTGTACCAACCATGTCCCTGATAGTTTACTAATACTGTACCCTCCATGTCCCTGATAGTTTACTAATACTGTACCCTCCATATCCCTGATAGTTTACTAATACTGTACCCTCCATGTCCCTGATAGACCACTAATACTGTACCATCCATGTCCCTAATAGTTTACTAATACTGAACCCTCCATGTTCCTGATAGTTTACTAATACTGTACCCTCCATGTCCCTGATAGTTTACTAATACTGTACCCTCCATGTCCCTGATAGTTTACTAATACTGTACCCTCCATGTCCCTGATAGTTTACTAATACTGTACCAACCATGTCCCTGATAGTTTACTAATACTGTACCCTCCATGTCCCTGATAGTTTACTAATACTGTACCCTCCATGTCCCTGATAGTTTACTAATACTGTACCCTCCATGTCCCTGATAGACCACTAATACTGTACCATCCATGTCCCTAATAGTTTACTAATACTGAACCCTCCATGTTCCTGATAGTTTACTAATACTGTACCCTCCATGTCCCTGATAGTTTACTAATACTGTACCATCCATGTCCCTAATAGCTTACTAATACTGAACCCTCCATGTTCCTGATAATTTACTAATACTGTACCCTCCATGTCCCTGATAGTTTACTAATACTGTACCCTCCATGTCCCTGATAGTTTACTAATACTGTACCCTCCATGTCCCTGATAGTTTACTAATACTGTGCCATCCATGTCCCTGATAGTTTACTAATACTGTACCCTCCATGTCCCTGATAGTTTACTAATACTGTACCCTCCATGTCCCTGATAGTTTACTAATACTGTACCATCCATGTCCCTGATAGTTTACTAATACTGTACCCTCCATGTTCCTGATAGTTTACTAATACTGTACCCTCCATGTCCCTGATAGTTTACTAATACTGTGCCATCCATGTCCCTGATAGTTTACTAATACTATACCCTCCATGTCCCTGATAGTTTACTAATACTTTACCCTCCATGTCCCTGATAGTTTACTAACACTGTACCATCCATGTCCCTGATAGTTTACTAATACTGTACCCTCCATGTCCTTGATAGTTTACTAATACTGTACCCTCCATGTCCCTGATAGTTTACTAATACTGTACCATCCATGTCCCTGATAGTTTACTAATACTGTACCCTCCATGTCCCTGATATACCACTAATACTGTACCATCCATGTCCCTGATAGTTTACTAATACTGTACCATCCATGTCCCTGACAGTTTACTAATACTGTACCATCCATGTCCCTGATAGTTTACTAATACTGTACCCTCCATGTCCCTGATAGTTTACTAATACTGTACCCTCCATGTCCCTGATAGTTTACTAATACTGTACCCTCCATGTCCCTGATAGACCACTAATACTGTACCCTCCATGTCCCTGATAGTTTACTAATACTGTACCATCCATGTCCCTGATAGTTTACTAATACTGTACCCTCCATGTTCCTGATAGTTTACTAATACTGTACCCTCCATGTCCCTGATAGTTTACTAATACTGTGCCATCCATGTCCCTGATAGTTTACTAATACTATACCCTCCATGTCCCTGATAGTTTACTAATACTTTACCCTCCATGTCCCTGATAGTTTACTAACACTGTACCATCCATGTCCCTGATAGTTTACTAATACTGTACCCTCCATGTCCTTGATAGTTTACTAATACTGTACCCTCCATGTCCCTGATAGTTTACTAATACTGTACCATCCATGTCCCTGATAGTTTACTAATACTGTACCCTCCATGTCCCTGATATACCACTAATACTGTACCATCCATGTCCCTGATAGTTTACTAATACTGTACCATCCATGTCCCTGACAGTTTACTAATACTGTACCATCCATGTCCCTGATAGTTTACTAATACTGTACCCTCCATGTCCCTGATAGTTTACTAATACTGTACCCTCCATGTCCCTGATAGTTTACTAATACTGTACCCTCCATGTCCCTGATATACCACTAATACTGTACCATCCATGTCCCTGATAGTTTACTAATACTGTACCATCCATGTCCCTGACAGTTTACTAATACTGTACCATCCATGTCCCTGATAGTTTACTAATACTGTACCCTCCATGTCCCTGATAGTTTACTAATACTGTACCCTCCATGTCCCTGATAGTTTACTAATACTGTACCATCCATGTCCCTGATAGTTTACTAATACTGTACCCTCCATGTCCCTGATAGTTTACTAATACTGTACCCTCCATGTCCCTGATAGTTCACTAATACTGTACCATCCATGTCCCTGATTGACCACTAATACTGTACCATCCATGTCCCTGATAGACCACTAGTACTGTACCATCCATGTCCCTGATAGTTTACTAATACTGTACCATCCATGTCCCTGATAATTTACTAATACTGTACCATCCATGTCCCTGATAGACCACTAATATGTCACCCTCCATATCCCTGATAGTTTACTAATACTGTACCATCCATGTCCCTGATAGTTTACTAATACAGTACCCTCCATGTCCCTGATAGTTTACTAATACTGTACCCTCCGTGTCCCTGATAGTTTACTAATACTGTACCCTCCATGTCCCTGATAGCTTACTAATACTGTACCATCCATGTCCCTGATAGCTTACTAATACTGTACCATCCATGTCCCTGATAGACCACTAATACTGTACCATCCATGTCTCTGATAGTTTACTAATACTGTACCATCCATGTCCCTGATAGACCACTAATACTGTACCATCCATGTCCCTGATAGTTAACTAATACTGTACCATCCATGTCCCTGATAGTTTACTAATACTATACCATCCATGTCCCTGATAGACCACTAATACTGTACCCTCCATGTCCCTGATAGTTTACTAATACTGTACCATCCATGTCCCTGATAGACCGCTAGTACTGTACCATCCATGTCCCTGATAGACCACTAATACTGTACCATCCATATCCCTGATAGTTTACTAATACTGTACCATCCATGTCCCTGATAGACCACTAATACTGTACCATCCATGTCCCTGATAGTTTACTAATACTGTACCCTCCATGTCCCTGATAGTTTACTAATACTGTACCCTCCATGTCCCTGATTGTTCACTAATACTGTACCATCCATGTCCCTCATTGACCACTAATACTGTACCATCCATGTCCCTGATAGACCACTAATACTGTACCATCCATGTCCCTGATAATTTACTAATACTGTACCATCCATGTCCCTGATAGTTTACTAATACTGTACCATCCATGTCCCTGATAGTTTACTAATACTGTACCATCCATGTCCCTGATAATTTACTAATACGGCACCCTCCATATCCCTGATAGTTTACTAATACTGTACCATCCATGTCCCTGATAGTTTACTAATAATGTACCATCCATGTCCCTGATAGACCACTAATACTGTACCATCCATGTCCCTGATAGACCACTAATACTGTACCCTCCATGTCCCTGATAGTTTACTAATACTGTACCACCCATGTCCCTGATAGTTTACTAATACTGTACCCTCCATGTCCTTGATAGTTTACTAATACTGTACCCTCCATGTCCCTGATAGTTTACTAATACTGTACCCTCCATGTCCCTGATAGTTTACTAATACTGTACCATCCATGTCCCTGATATACCACTAATACTGTACCCTCCATGTCCCTGATAGTTTACTAATACTGTACCATCAATGTCCCTGATAGACCGCTAATACTGTACCATCCATGTCCCTGATAGACCTCTAATACTGTACCATCCATGTCCCTGATAGTTTACTAATACTGTACCATCCATGTCCCTGATAGTTTACTAATACTGTACCCTCCATGTCCCTGATAGACCACTAATACTGTACCATCCATGTCCCCGATAGTTTTCTAATACTGTACCATCCATCTCCCTGATAGTTTACTAATACTGTACCCTCCATGTCCCTGATAGTTTACTAATACTGTACCCTCCATGTCCCTCTCTCTCTCTCTCTCTCTCCTTCCCCTGCTCTCTCTCTCTCTCTCCTTCCCCTGCTCTCTCTCTCTCTCCTTCCCCTGCTCTCTCTCTTTCTCTCTCTCTCTCTCTCTCTCTCTCTCTCTCTCTCTCCTTCCCCTGCTCTTTCTCTCTCTCTCTCCTTCCCCTGCTCTCTCTCTCTCTCTCCTTCCCCTGCGCTCTCTCTCTCTCTCCTTCCCCTGCTCTCTCTCTCACCCGCTCTCTCCCTCTCCTTAAACTGCATGCCAGAATCCTGGTTTGCTTACTTTAGGGATGGTGAACTGTTTGTCTGTGATCACTAGGTTTTTAACGCTGTCTTTGACTTCATGACTTGTCAGCTGTTTCAATACCTCCTCTATGTTGGAGGAGTCTCTATTTGCCTCCCTCTATCTTTCTTTTTTCTCCCTCTCTCCCCCTGTCCTTTTCCTTCTCTCTCTCTCTCTCCCTCTCTCACTAGATGTGCTTCCTTTCACCTGCTAGGGGGAGCTCTTAGGCTGTGTGTGCGGGTGGCATGTAGCACTAGTAGTTAGATTGAGAGAGAGTAGAAAGCCATATTTCCTAATTGTGTGTGTATGTGTTGTCATGGGGGGATGGGGCGTAGGTAGTAGGAGTTAGAGTGAGCGGTGGTGGCTTTTTGATGATATCAGCTTTAACACACCACGGTTACTGTACATTCTAACTGTCAACACCTCTCTCTCTCTCTGGCAGCTGGTCCTATAGCATCCGCAAACCTCCTTCTCTGTCTTCCTCTCCTTCTCTCTGCTCCTCTCCTTCTATGTCCTCCTCTCCTTCTCTCTCCTCCTCTCATTCTCTGTCCTCCTCTCCTTCTCTCTGCTCCTCTCCTTCTTTCTCCTCCTCTCCTTCTCTCTCCTCCTCTCCTTCTCTCCCCCTCTCCTTCTCTCATCTCCTCCTCTCCTTCTCTCATCTCCTCGTCTCCTTCTCTCTCCTCCTCTCCTTCTCTCTCCTCCTCTCCTTCTCTCTCCTCTTCTCCTTCTCTCATCTCCTCCTCTCCTTCTCTCATCTCCTCCTCTCCTTCTCTCATCTCCTCCTCTCCTTCTCTCTCCTCCTCTTTTTCTCTCTCCTCTATTTCTCTTTCCTAATCTCCTTCTCTCTCCTCCTCTCCTTCTGTCCTCCTCTCCTTCTCTCATCTCCTCCTCTCCTCTCCCCTCCTCTTTTTCTCTTCTTCTCTTTCCTCATCTCCTTCTCTCTCCTCACTTTCTCTCTTTTTATTTCTCTTTCAAACATTCCTAATAATCTACATTTGCTAAGATAATTATGTTATGACAGAAACCTTTAAGCACATGTCCGTTCCTTTTAATTTGTAGATTAGAGATTTGATGAATAAATCTGATCAATTTGATTTTACTGGTAACATGGTGACAAAGTGAAATCAAAATGAATATTTTATATTCTTAAAAAAAAAATATATATATATATATATATATATATATATTTTTTTTTAAAGAATATAAAATGTTCATTTTGATTTCACTTTGTCACCATATTACCAATTTCATAATAATTGTGGATAAATATAGATTCATATGTAATGTAGATGGATGATTAGATAATGGCGGTAGCTACCTAAATAGATGGATGATTAGATAATGGCGGTAGCGATCTAAATAGATGGATGATTAGATAATGGCGGTAGCTACCTAAATAGATGGATGATTAGATAATGGCGGTAGCTATCTAAATAGATGGATGATTAGATAATGGCGGTAGCTACCTAAATAGATGGATGATTAGATAATGGCGGTAGCTACCTAAATAGATGGATGATTAGGAAATGGCGGTAGCGATCTAAATAGATGGATGATTAGATAATGGCGGTAGCGATCTAAATAGATGGAAGATTAGATAATGGCGGTAGTGATCTAAATAGATAGATGATTAGATAATGGGTATCTCTAGCACAAAGCTGGTCATTATGTGGTGTAAATAAACCTATGCATAAGGTGTGCTCCTCTCCTCTCTCAGACAGGGCATTCTCCCCAGGGCAATTTAACAAAATGTCTGCCTGGTCCCTATGATTAATACGCTCGCATATTTCATCCTTTTTTCTCCTCTTTTTCCTTCTTACTTCCTGCTCCTGCATGTCCTGTGCCTTTGTTTTCTCCTCCAGTGGAACGCCTCATCCTTCTCTCTCTCTCTCTCTCTCTCTCTCTCTCTCTCTCTCTCTCTCTCTCGCGTTCTCTCTCTCTCGCTTTCTCTCTCTCTCGCTTTCTCTCTCTCCCTCTCTCCCTCTCTCTCTCTCCCTCTCTCTCTCTCTCTCTCTCTCTCTCTCTCTCTCTCTCTCTCTCTCTCTCTCTCTCTCTCTCTCTCTCTCTTTCGCTCTGTGTGTGTTTTGATGTTTGGTGTGTAGGCTATACTTGTCTATCAGTGTGAGAGTAGCAGACAGAGATTGCATCCCAAATAGCACCCTATTCCCTATATAGTGAACGACTTTTGACCGGAACCCTATGGGCCAGTGCACTTAATAGGGAATAGGGTGCTATGTGGCTACATCCTAGAATACTATAGAGCTGGGTTCAGGCTGTTGTGTAGTGTTCCGGTTAGTCCGTGTCTGTGACTCCATGCAGGGTTTTCACAGGTAGATTTATACAGGAATCCCTGGGTCTGTATAGTGGTCTAACAGTGTCTGTGACTCCATGCAGGGTTTTCACAGGATGATTTATACAGGACTCCCTGGGTCTGTATAGTGGTCTAACAGTGTCTGTGACTCCATGCAGGGTTTTCACAGGTTGATTTACAGGACTCCCTGGGTCTGTATAGTGGTCAAACAGTGTCTGTGACCCCATGCAGGGTTTTCACAGGTTGATTTATACAGGACTCCCTGGGTCTGTATAGTGGTCTAACAGTGTCTGTGACCCCATACAGGGTTTTCACAGGTTGATTTATACAGGACTCCCTGGGTCTGTATAGTGGTCTAACAGTGTCTGTGACTCCATACAGGGTTTTCACAGGTTGATTTACAGGACTCCCTGGGTCTGTATAGTGGTCTAACAGTGTCTGTGACCCCATACAGGGTTTTCACAGGTTGATTTACAGGACTCCCTGGGTCTGTATAGTGGTCTAACAGTGTCTGTGACTCCATGCAGGGTTTTCACAGGTTGATTTATACAGGACTCCCTGGGTCTGTATAGTGGTCTAACAGTGTCTGTGACCCCATACAGGGTTTTCACAGGTTGATTTACAGGACTCCCTGGGTCTGTATAGTGGTCTAACAGTGTCTGTGACTCCATGCAGGGTTTTCACAGGTTGATTTACAGGACTCCCTGGGTCTGTATAGTGGTCTAACAGTGTATGTGACTCCATGCAGGGTTTTCACAGGATGATTTACAGGACTCCCTGGGTCTGTATAGTGGTCTTACAGTGTCTGTGACTCCATACAGTGTTTTCACAGGTTGATTTATACAGGACTCCCTGGGTCTGTATAGTGGTCTAACAGTGTCTGTGACTCCATGCAAGGTTTTCACAGGTTGATTTATACAGGACTCCCTGGGTCTGTATAGTGGTCTAACAGTGTCTGTGACTCCATACAGGGTTTTCTCAGGATGATTTACAGGACTCCCTGGGTCTGTATAGTGGTCTAACAGTGTCTGTGACCCCATACAGGTTTTTCACAGGTTGATTTATACAGGACTCCCTGGGTCTGTATAGTGGTCTAACAGTGTCTGTGACTCCATGCAGGGTTTTCACAGGTTGATTTACAGGACTCCCTGGGTCTGTATAGTGGTCTAACAGTGTCTGTGACTCCATACAGGGTTTTCACAGGTTGATTTACAGGACTCCCTGGGTCTGTATAGTGGTCTAACAGTGTCTGTGACTCCATACAGGGTTTTCACAGGTTGATTTACAGGACTCCCTGGGTCTGTATAGTGGTCTAACAGTGTCTGTGACCCCATACAGGGTTTTCACAGGATGATTTATACAGGACTCCCTGGGTCTGTATAGTGGTCTAACAGTGTCTGTGACCCCATACAGGGTTTTCACAGGTTGATTTATACAGGACTCCCTGGGTCTGTATAGTGGTCTAACAGTGTCTGTGACCCCATACAGGGGTTTCACAGGTTGCTTTATACAGGACTCCCTGGGTCTGTATAGTGGTCTAACAGTGTCTGTGACTCCATACAGGGTTTTCACAGGATGATTTACAGCACTCCCTGGGTCTGTATAGTGGTCTAACAGTGTCTGTGACCCCATACAGGGTTTTCACAGGTTGATTTACAGGACTCCCTGGGTCTGTATAGTGGTCTAACAGTGTCTGTGACTCCATGCAGGGTTTTCACAGGTTGATTTACATGACTCCCTGGTTCTGTATAGTGGTCTAACAGTGTCTGTGACTCCATACAGGGTTTTCACAGGTTGATTTACAGGACTCCCTGGGTCTGTATAGTGGTCTAACAGTGTCTGTGACTCCATACAGGGTTTTCACAGGTTGATTTACAGGACTCCCTGGGTCTCTATAGTGGTCTAACAGTGTCTGTGACTCCATACAGGGTTTTCACAGGTTGATTTACAGGACTCCCTGGGTCTTTATAGTGGTCTAACAGTGTCTGTGACTCCATACAGGGTTTTCACAGGTTGATTTACAGGACTCCCTGGGTCTGTATAGTGGTCTAACAGTGTCTGTGACCCCATACAGGGTTTTCACAGGTTGATTTACAGGACTCCCTGGGTCTGCATAGTGGTCTAACAGTGTCTGTGACTCCATGCAGGGTTTTCACAGGTTGATTTATACATGACTCCCTGGGTCTGTATAGTGGTCTAACAGTGTCTGTGACCCCATACAGGGTTTTCACAGGTTGATTTACAGGACTCCCTGGGTCTGTATAGTGGTCTAACAGTGTCTGTGACTCCATACAGGGTTTTCACAGGTTGATTTACAGGACTCCCTGGGTCTGTATAGTGGTCTAACAGTGTCTGTGACTCCATACAGGGTTTTCACAGGTTGATTTACAGGACTCCCTGGGTCTGTATAGTGGTCTAACAGTGTCTGTGACCCCATACAGGGTTTTCACAGGATGATTTATACAGGACTCCCTGGGTCTGTATAGTGGTCTAACAGTGTCTGTGACCCCATACAGGGTTTTCACAGGTTGATTTATACAGGACTCCCTGGGTCTGTATAGTGGTCTAACAGTGTCTGTGACCCCATACAGGGGTTTCACAGGTTGCTTTATACAGGACTCCCTGGGTCTGTATAGTGGTCTAACAGTGTCTGTGACTCCATACAGGGTTTTCACAGGATGATTTACAGCACTCCCTGGGTCTGTATAGTGGTCTAACAGTGTCTGTGACCCCATACAGGGTTTTCACAGGTTGATTTACAGGACTCCCTGGGTCTGTATAGTGGTCTAACAGTGTCTGTGACTCCATGCAGGGTTTTCACAGGTTGATTTACATGACTCCCTGGTTCTGTATAGTGGTCTAACAGTGTCTGTGACTCCATACAGGGTTTTCACAGGTTGATTTACAGGACTCCCTGGGTCTGTATAGTGGTCTAACAGTGTCTGTGACTCCATACAGGGTTTTCACAGGTTGATTTACAGGACTCCCTGGGTCTCTATAGTGGTCTAACAGTGTCTGTGACTCCATACAGGGTTTTCACAGGTTGATTTACAGGACTCCCTGGGTCTTTATAGTGGTCTAACAGTGTCTGTGACTCCATACAGGGTTTTCACAGGTTGATTTACAGGACTCCCTGGGTCTGTATAGTGGTCTAACAGTGTCTGTGACCCCATACAGGGTTTTCACAGGTTGATTTACAGGACTCCCTGGGTCTGCATAGTGGTCTAACAGTGTCTGTGACTCCATGCAGGGTTTTCACAGGTTGATTTATACATGACTCCCTGGGTCTGTATAGTGGTCTAACAGTGTCTGTGACCCCATACAGGGTTTTCACAGGTTGATTTACAGGACTCCCTGGGTCTGTATAGTGGTCTAAAAGTGTCTGTGACTCCATGCAGGGTTTTCACAGGTTGATTTACAGGACTCCCTGGGTCTGTATAGTGGTCTAACAGTGTATGTGACTCCATGCAGGGTTTTCACAGGATGATTTACAGGACTCCCTGGGTCTGTATAGTGGTCTTACAGTGTCTGTGACTCCATACAGTGTTTTCACAGGTTGATTTATACAGGACTCCCTGGGTCTGTATAGTGGTCTAACAGTGTCTGTGACTCCATGCAGGGTTTTCACAGGTTGATTTACAGGACTCCCTGGGTCTGTATAGTGGTCTAACAGTGTCTGTGACTCCATGCAGGGTTTTCACAGGTTGAGTTACAGGACTCCCTGGGTCTGTATAGTGGTCTAACAGTGTCTGTGACTCCATGCAATGTTTTCACAGGATGATTTACAGGACTCCCTGGGTCTGTATAGTGGTCTAACAGTGTCTGTGACCCCATACAGGTTTTTCACAGGTTGATTTATACAGGACTCCCTGGGTCCGTATAGTGGTCTAACAGTGTCTGTGACTCCATGCAGGGTTTTCACAGGTTGATTTACAGGACTCCCTGGGTCTGTATAGTGGTCTAACAGTGTCTGTGACTCCATACAGGGTTTTCACAGGTTGATTTACAGGACTCCCTGGGTCTGTATAGTGGTCTAACAGTGTCTGTGACTCCATACAGGGTTTTCACAGGTTGATTTACAGGACTCCCTGGGTCTGTATAGTGGTCTAACAGTGTCTGTGACCCCATACAGGGTTTTCACAGGATGATTTATACAGGACTCCCTGGGTCTGTATAGTGGTCTAACAGTGTCTGTGACCCCATACAGGGTTTTCACAGGTTGATTTATACAGGACTCCCTGGGTCTGTATAGTGGTCTAACAGTGTCTGTGACCCCATACAGGGGTTTCACAGGTTGCTTTATACAGGACTCCCTGGGTCTGTATAGTGGTCTAACAGTGTCTGTGACTCCATACAGGGTTTTCACAGGATGATTTACAGCACTCCCTGGGTCTGTATAGTGGTCTAACAGTGTCTGTGACCCCATACAGGGTTTTCCCAGGTTGATTTACAGGACTCCCTGGGTCTGTATAGTGGTCTAACAGTGTCTGTGACTCCATGCAGGGTTTTCACAGGTTGATTTACATGACTCCCTGGTTCTGTATAGTGGTCTAACAGTGTCTGTGACTCCATACAGGGTTTTCACAGGTTGATTTACAGGACTCCCTGGGTCTGTATAGTGGTCTAACAGTGTCTGTGACTCCATACAGGGTTTTCACAGGTTGATTTACAGGACTCCCTGGGTCTGTATAGTGGTCTAACAGTGTCTGTGACTCCATACAGGGTTTTCACAGGTTGATTTATACAGGACTCCCTGGTTCTGTATAGTGGTCTAACAGTGTCTGTGACCCCATACAGGGTTTTCACAGGTTGATTTACAGGACTCCCTGGGTCTGTATAGTGGTCTAACAGTGTCTGTGACTCCATGCAGGGTTTTCACAGGTTGATTTACAGGACTCCCTGGGTCTGTATAGTGGTCTAACAGTGTCTGTGACTCCATGCAGGGTTTTCACAGGTTGATTTACAGGACTCCCTGGGTCTGTATAGTGGTCTAACAGTGTCTGTGACCCCATACAGGGTTTTCACAGGTTGATTTATACAGGACTCCCTGGGTCTGTATAGTGGTCTAACAGTGTCTGTGACTCCATGCAGGGTTTTCACAGGTTGATTTACAGGACTCCCTGGGTCTGTATAGTGGTCTAACAGTGTCTGTGACTCCATGCAGGGTTTTCACAGGTTGATTTACAGGACTCCCTGGGTCTGTATAGTGGTCTAACAGTGTCTGTGACTCCATGCAATGTTTTCACAGGTTGATTTATACAGGACTCCCTGGGTCTGTATAGTGGTCTAACAGTGTCTGTGACTCCATACAGGGTTTTCTCAGGATGATTTACAGGACTCCCTGGGTCTGTATAGTGGTCTAACAGTGTCTGTGACCCCATACAGGTTTTTCACAGGTTGATTTATACAGGACTCCCTGGGTCTGTATAGTGGTCTAACAGTGTCTGTGACTCCATGCAGGGTTTTCACAGGTTGATTTACAGGACTCCCTGGGTCTGTATAGTGGTCTAACAGTGTCTGTGACTCCATACAGGGTTTTCACAGGTTGATTTACAGGACTCCCTGGGTCTGTATAGTGGTCTAACAGTGTCTGTGACTCCATACAGGGTTTTCACAGGTTGATTTACAGGACTCCCTGGGTCTGTATAGTGGTCTAACAGTGTCTGTGACCCCATACAGGGTTTTCACAGGATGATTTATACAGGACTCCCTGGGTCTGTATAGTGGTCTAACAGTGTCTGTGACCCCATACAGGGTTTTCACAGGTTGATTTATACAGGACTCCCTGGGTCTGTATAGTGGTCTAACAGTGTCTGTGACCCCATACAGGGGTTTCACAGGTTGCTTTATACAGGACTCCCTGGGTCTGTATAGTGGTCTAACAGTGTCTGTGACTCCATACAGGGTTTTCACAGGATGATTTACAGCACTCCCTGGGTCTGTATAGTGGTCTAACAGTGTCTGTGACCCCATACAGGGTTTTCCCAGGTTGATTTACAGGACTCCCTGGGTCTGTATAGTGGTCTAACAGTGTCTGTGACTCCATGCAGGGTTTTCACAGGTTGATTTACATGACTCCCTGGTTCTGTATAGTGGTCTAACAGTGTCTGTGACTCCATACAGGGTTTTCACAGGTTGATTTACAGGACTCCCTGGGTCTGTATAGTGGTCTAACAGTGTCTGTGACTCCATACAGGGTTTTCACAGGTTGATTTACAGGACTCCCTGGGTCTGTATAGTGGTCTAACAGTGTCTGTGACTCCATACAGGGTTTTCACAGGTTGATTTACAGGACTCCCTGGGTCTTTATAGTGGTCTAACAGTGTCTGTGACTCCATACAGGGTTTTCACAGGTTGATTTACAGGACTCCCTGGGTCTGTATAGTGGTCTAACAGTGTCTGTGACCCCATACAGGGTTTTCACAGGTTGATTTACAGGACTCCCTGGGTCTGCATAGTGGTCTAACAGTGTCTGTGACTCCATGCAGGGTTTTCACAGGTTGATTTATACAGGACTCCCTGGGTCTGTATAGTGGTCTAACAGTGTCTGTGACCCCATACAGGGTTTTCACAGGTTGATTTACAGGACTCCCTGGGTCTGTATAGTGGTCTAACAGTGTCTGTGACTCCATGCAGGGTTTTCACAGGTTGATTTACAGGACTCCCTGGGTCTGTATAGTGGTCTAACAGTGTCTGTGACTCCATGCAGGGTTTTCACAGGTTGATTTACAGGACTCCCTGGGTCTGTATAGTGGTCTAACAGTGTCTGTGACTCCATGCAGGGTTTTCACAGGTTGATTTACAGGACTCCCTGGGTCTGTATAGTGGTCTAACAGTGTCTGTGACTCCATACAGGGTTTTCACAGGTTGATTTACAGGACTCCCTGGGTCTGTATAGTGGTCTAACAGTGTCTGTGACTCCATACAGGGTTCTCACAGGTTGATTTACAGGACTCCCTGGGTCTGTATAGTGGTCTAACAGTGTCTGTGACCCCATACAGGGTTTTCACAGGATGATTTATACAGGACTCCCTGGGTCTGTATAGTGGTCTAACAGTGTCTGTGACCCCATACAGGGTTTTCACAGGTTGATTTACAGGACTCCCTGGGTCTGTATAGTGGTCTAACAGTGTCTGTGACTCCATACAGGGTTTTCACAGGTTGATTTATACAGGACTCCCTGGGTCTGTATAGTGGTCTAACAGTGTCTGTGACCCCATACAGGGTTTTCACAGGTTGATTTATACAGGACTCCCTGGGTCTGTATAGTGGTCTAACAGTGTCTGTGACCCCATACAGGGTTTTCACAGGTTGAGTTATACAGGACTCCCTGGGTCTGTATAGTGGTCTAACAGTGTCTGTGACTCCATGCAGGGTTTTCACAGGATGATTTACAGGACTCCCTGGGTCTGTATAGTGGTCTAACAGTGTCTGTGACTCCATACAGGGTTTTCACAGGTTGATTTATACAGGACTCCCTGGGTCTGTATAGTGGTCTAACAGTGTCTGTGACTCCATACAGGGTTTTCACAGGTTGATTTATACAGGACTCCCTGGGTCTGTATAGTGGTCTAACAGTGTCTGGGAAACATGCATCTCAAGTGGTCTCAGCTGCAACTTACACACTTACTCGCACATCAGGCTGACACACTGTGTGTCTGTGTATCTCTCTCTCTCTTTCTATCTCTTAAAGAAAGCTCAAACTCACACGCACACCTTGAAATCAAACCTTACAGCTTCATGACTTTGTGTGTGCGTATATGTCTGTGTGTTCAACTCCATTGCTAGAATCATTGTAATTCAAAACAAATGTAAACAGCTTCATTCACACATTTCTTACAGTGTGTGTGTGTGTGTGTGTGTGTGTGTGTGTGTGTGTGTGTGTGTGTTCTCTGCTACAGCTATGTGTGGAAAGTTCTCTCATATCTGGCCAATACATGTTCTGCACAGTAGGACTGTTCCAACCTGCACAGCTATGTGTCTCTGTTAGAGCATGGTCTCTTAGTTCAGATTCAGCATTTAAATATCAGGCCAAGCAGCATACCTGCTAGACTCCTTGGAGAAGCACACTCAGTGTCACACTCATTAATGACAAATTCTTCTAGCTGGGCCCACTTCTTGTCAAGTACAATGTGTGTACCCAGGCCTGAGTGTCTTGTTGTGGGTCCAGCGGGGCAGGGAGTGTACCCAGGCCTGAGTGTCTTGTTGTGGGTCCAGCGGGGCAGGGAGTGTACCCAGGCCTGAGTGTCTTGTTGTGGGTCCAGCGGGGCAGGGAGTGTACCCAGTCCTGAGTGTCTTGTTGTGGGTCCAGCGGGGCAGGGAGTGTACCCAGGCCTGGGTGTCTTGTTGTGGGTCCAGCGGGGCAGGGAGTGTACCCAGGCCTGGGTGTCTTGTTGTGGGTCCAGCGGGGCAGGGAGTGTACCCAGGCCTGAGTGTCTTGTTGTGGGTCCAGCGGGGCAGGGAGTGTACCCAGGCCTGGATGTCTTGTTGTGGGTCCAGCGGGGCAGGGAGTGTACCCAGGCCTGGGTGTCTTGTTGTGGGTCCAGCGGGGCAGGGAGTGTACCCAGGCCTGGGTGTCTTGTTGTGGGTCCAGCGGGGCAGGGAGTGTACCCAGGCCTGGGTGTCTTGTTGTGGGTCCAGCGGGGCAGGGAGTGTACCCAGGCCTGAGTGTCTTGTTGTGGGTCCAGCGGGGCAGGGAGTGTACCCAGGCCTGGGTGTCTTGTTGTGGGTCCAGCGGGGCAGGGAGTGTACCCAGGCCTGAGTGTCTTGTTGTGGGTCCAGCGGGGCAGGGAGTGTACCCAGGCCTGGATGTCTTGTTGTGGGTCCAGCGGGGCAGGGAGTGTACCCAGGCCTGAGTGTCTTGTTGTGGGTCCAGCGGGGCAGGGAGTGTACCCAGGCCTGAGTGTCTTGTTGTGGGTCCAGCGGGGCAGGGAGTGTACCCAGGCCTGAGTGTCTTGTTGTGGGTCCAGCGGGGCAGGGAGTGTACCCAGGCCTGAGTGTCTTGTTGTGGGTCCAGCGGGGCAGGGAGTGTACCCAGGCCTGGGTGTCTTGTTGTTGGTCCAGCGGGGCAGGGAGTGTACGCAGGCCTGGATGTCTGTTTCTGGGCCTCGCCACAGCGCACTGAAAAGTTTGTTTGTTGTGTGGGGGATGAGCGGCTGTGAGTCTCAACACCTCTTGTCATACTATGCTCTGTATCTGCCACACACTCTTCACATTCCCTTTTAGAAATTTGTCAGAGATGGGATGGGATGGGGTGGTGTGTGTGTGTGTGTGTACTAACTGTCAGTTTTATGGACGTTGGGTGAACGTTGGGTGAACATTGGGTATGGTGACAATATGTTGGGCTAGGGGAAGTTTGTAAGTCCCAGTATATGTTGTCTGTAGGCATATGCCAGGCAGGTGAGGGTTTGGGTCGTCTGTATGTGTGTGAATGTGCATCTGCTTTATGTGAGTGTGTCTATGTGTAGTGTGTATGTGTGTGTGTTGGCGTGTATCTGTGTGTGGTGTGTGTGTGTGTGTTGGTGTGTATCTGTGTGTGTGTGTGTTGGTGTGTATCTGTGTGTGGTGTGTTGGTGTGTATCCATGTGTGTGTGAGTGTGTGTTGGCGTGTATCTGTGTGGTGTGTGTGTGTGTGTTGGTGTGTATCCGTGTGTGAGTGTGTGTTGGTGTGTATCTGTGTGTGGTGTGTGTGTGTGTTGGTGTGTGTGTGAGTGTGTGTGTGTGGTGGCACCGTCTGCATCCTCAGCCACAAACATGCAGCCTTGTTGAGAGCCGAGCAGCATAGCACGGCGCAGAGGGAAATAGTGAGCAAACAGTCAACTCTGTCTTTTACAGTTTGATTAGGTATTTCCTCTGGCTTTCATTGCTACCCCAGACGCCTTCCTTAACCCCATTCCCTGTGTAGCACAGATGTAGCAGCACCACTATGAATGGTCCTCTGGCCCAGAGGATCTCTTTCTATCTGGACAGAATTAGAGGAGCTTTCATGATTTAAATGAGAACGTTTATGGTGCCAGTAAAAATAAAATCAATATGAAATCAGTCAAAGATTACATGTGCTGTCTTAATTAGCCACCTCTGTCTGTGTGTGTGTGTGTGTGTGTGTGAGAGAGAGAGAGAGAGAGAGAGAGAGGGAGAGAGGGAGAGAGGGAGAGAGGGAGAGAGGGAGAGAGAGAGAGAGAGAGAGAGAGAGAGAGAGAGAGAGAGAGAGAGAGAGAGAGAGAGAGAGAGAGAGAGAGAGAGAGAGAGAGAGAGAGAGAGAGAGAGAGAGAGAGAGAGATGAAAAGCATTGTAGAGTTTAAACGTTATCACATTTGTATGTGTGAATAGAGGGTTGTTATCTTCAGGGTTTATTTGCAGTGTGGAAAATGTGAACAGTCTTGCTTTATTAAAAGTCTGTTTGTAGTGACGAGCAAATAAAACAGAGGAGGAAAGCAGTGGAACACTTTACCCCAAGATATTAACATGACATCTCTCATCACCCCGATTATTACCATGACAAAAGTTAGCGTAGAATATTGGCACACTCCCCGGGCCATATTATATAACCAAATCTGTGAGCCTTTTTTCTGGGCTTGCCACTCGCCAGCGAGACACAATCTGATTGGCCAAATACCTGTCAGCAGCAATTCCACTCCCCTTTGAGAGAAACACTTTTGAGTGGAGTGTCTCTGAAATTCAAAAACATGTGTTGCTCTTCAATGAGCTGGCTGGTTGCTGGATTGTGAAGGCTTCTGTCTCATTGTGGCTTGTCATTCTTTTTTAGACTCTCAGTATGCTTTGGGTTTTTGTGCTTTACACACACTACTGGAAACGCCTTTAGTATGTTCTCTGACCCAAATGGAGCCCTAATCCTTCTATAGTGCACTACGTTTGACCAAAGCCCCCTCAGACTCAGCCAGCCTTATTTGGTCAATTAGGCCAAAGTTGAGTGCTTCTTCCTTTCTGTCATTTACTCAGACAGACCCAGACACACACCATCTTGAGCAGCAACCTACCAACATCATCAAGACCTGCTAATGATGTGTCTCAGAGAGAAAAACCACAGAGAATCTGTCAGTTAGAAAACAAATAGACATTTTATTTCAATGTTACTTTATTTTCTTTCAAAAAAACACTAACACAAGTCAAATACCTTGAGTCTTCGGTGTGCATTAGACCCACCGTATAGACCATATCTCAGTACAAGCTCTATAGGAATAAGTCCTTTTTAAACCCCACTATGCAGATATCATCCTCTCTCTCTTTCTCCCTATTTCCCCCTAGTCTGTATTGGCTGTGTCCCAATACTTTTGACCCAAGCCACATTGGTCCTGGCACCTCCTGGTCAAAAGTAGTGCCCTATATAGAGAATAGGGTGCTATTTGCGACACAGACCTCCTGTGTGTTGGATGAAGATGAATAACATGTGACATTTTCTGAGGGATCAGAGAGAAAAATGACACTGAAGGTGTCCTAGGTGACAGCATGGTTGTCGGGGGTGGTAGCAAATGGATTTCGTGGACGACAGTGTGTGTGAGTGTACCAAGGTGCGTCGGGAATAGGGATTGTCTGTCTTGGATTTTGAACTAGTACTGGGTCAGTTAGACAAACAATGCCACATTGCTTTCATTTCTGCCCTGCTTCTCCACAATGGATGGATTTTATTAGCCTGTGTTTTGGGAACGGTTGCTGACCAATGTTTCTTTGTTGACTCATGCCAGTCTTCTAGAGTCCAGAGCCCTGTTAGCCCAGTCTCCACTGATGTAGTCTACAGACCTTTCTGGTATCAATGTTTCTTTGTTGACTCATGCCAGTCTTCTAGAGTCCAGAGCCCTGTTAGCCCAGTCTCCACTGATGTAGTCTACAGACCTTTCTGGTATCAATGTTTCTTTGTTGACTCATGCCAGTCTTCTAGAGTCCAGAGCCCTGTTAGCCCAGTCTCCACTGATGTAGTCTACAGACCTTTCTGGTATCAATGTTTGGTCTGCTGTGAGTAACACCTATCAGAGAGCAAATTTTTTTTATTTTTTTTTTTTTTTTTTTTATTTTACCCCTTTTTTCGCCCCAATTTCGTGGTATCCAAATGTTGTAGTAGCTACTATCTTGTCTCATTGCTACAACTCCCGTACGGGCTCGGGAGAGACGAAGGTTGAAAGTCATGCTTCCTCCGATACACAACCCAGCCAGCCGCACTGCTTCTTAACACAGCGTGCATCCAACCCGGAAGCCAGCCGCACCAATGTGTCGGAGGCTACACCGTGCACCTGGCAACCTTGGTTAGCCCGGCCCGCCACAGGAGTCGCTGGTGCGCGATGAGACAAGGAGATCCCTACTGACCAATCCCTCCCTAACCCGGACGACGGCCAATTGTGCGTCGCCCCACGGACCTCCCGGTCGCGGCCGGTTACGACAGAGCCTGGGCGCGAACCCAGGGACTCTAATGGCACAGCTGGCGCTGCAGTACAGCGCCCTTAACCACTGCGCCACCCGGGAGGCCCAGAGAGCAACATTGACCAGGCCGTGATTCACTGGTCCTGATCTGGAAGAGAGTGTTGAGCTGTCTTCAGTCACTTCCTGTCACACCTCTCCCGACTCACATCAGGAAATAGACCGCAGCTCCCACAATGCAGTGCAAAGACATACATTACGCACGGTTGTCTCACACATCCCCTGTGACTGCCACTATGAGACTCACGTTATGCGAGGGCTTGTATTTAGTACACCTTTATTCAGCGAAAGGAACATTTGAATATTTAAATGAAAAATTATCTTCCGTTTTTTATTTTAAAAAATTAATAGAACAATCAATTCACCAAACGTCATTATTAGATCAGGCTGTCATATTTCATATGGAGAGTTCAGGAGCTGAGGCATGGGGTTGTCAACTAGGTCACTATTGTTAATAGCTGTGCGTGTGTGTGTGTGTTCTGATCTCAGTGGCCTGTTAATTTACATAGGAGAACCACTGCAGCCTAATTTGATGCACAGATGGCCTGCCTATGCCTGCAGGTCACATTGGGTCTCTGTCGCGCCGCACACACACACACACACACACACACACACACACACACAGCTGATGTTATCCTCCTGAGTGTGATCATACAACGCAACGGTTGCATGTAGACATGATGCTGGCAAAGAGAAGCTGAAGCAAAGTGTCCCTCTTGTCCCCATCTCCTCCACTACAAGGTCACCCTGCCCAGATCAGGCAATGACTCCTTTACATCACAGGAAAGCAATATCGGCTCTTCTTCTTCTACTTCTTACTGCAGGGTCCATAGGTATGTTAGTAAATAATCATCATTTATAATATTATATGTTATAAAATATTTAAAATAAACACAGAATTTCTATCCAATTAATGTCCTGTATACAATTCTACTGTGCTGATAATTTAGGATGATGTTTTGAACCCATTCTGGCTGTGTCTGTTAAAAATAAACATGATCTAAAATAACCCCTTGCTAACGGTGGATCATACAGTAAATCAAAAGGCCCGTGCTCAGTTTGACATTACACATCTGTCTGCATTTATAATTTCGAGCGTTGACAAATGGCAGAAGGACGCACAGTCTGCTGGTGATCCATCATCTAAAATTAGTGGAGAGAGAGAGTCCTGGAGGACATGTAAACAGGGCTACCTGAGCAGTGCTCTAGGGTCTCACGCTACCTCTACCCTCTCTCTATCTGCCTCTCTCTACCAGTGGCTCTATCCCCCCTCACACTACCTCTACCCTCTCTCTATCTACCTCTCTCTACCAGTGGCTCTATCCCCCCTCACACTACCTTCTCTCTATCTACCTCTCTCTACCAGTGGCTCTATCCCCCCTCACACTACCTCTACCCTCTCTCTATCTACCTCTCTCTACCAGTGGCTCTATCCCCCTTCACACTACCTCTACCTTCTCTCTATCTACCTCTCTCTACCAGTGGCTCTATCCCCCCTCACACTACCTCTACCTTCTCTCTCTATCTACCTCTCTCTACCAGTGGCTCTATCCCCCCTCACACTACCTCTACCCTCTCTCTATCTACCTCTCTCTACCAGTGGCTCTATCCCCCCTCACACTACCTCTACCTTCTCTCTCTATCTACCTCTCTCTACCAGTGGCTCTATCCCCCCTCACACTACCTCTACCTTCTCTCTCTATCTACCTCTCTCTACCAGTGGCTCTATCCCCCCTCACACTACCTCTACCTTCTCTCTCTATCTACCTCTCTCTACCAGTGGCTCTATCCCCCCTCACACTACCTCTACCCTCTCTCTCTATCTACCTCTCTCTACCAGTGGCTCTATCCCCCCTCACACTACCTCTACCCTCTCTCTATCTACCTCTCTCTACCAGTGGCTCTATCCCCCCTCACACTACCTCTACCTTCTCTCTCTATCTACCTCTCTCTACCAGTGGCTCTATCCCCCCTCACACTACCTCTACCTTCTCTCTCTATCTACCTCTCTCTACCAGTGGCTCTATACCCCCCCCCCCCCTCACACTACCTCTACCTCTCTCTATCTACCTCTCTCTACCAGTGGCTCTATCCCCCCTCACACTACCTCTACCTTCTCTCTCTATCTACCTCTCTCTACCAGTGGCTCTATACCCCCCCCCCCCTCACACTACCTCTACCTTCTCTCTCTATCTACCTCTCTCTACCAGTGGCTCTATCCCCCCTCACACTACCTCTACCCTCTCTCTATCTACCTCTCTCTACCAGTGGCTCTATCCCCCCTCACACTACCTCTACCCTCTCTCTATCTACCTCTCTCTACCAGTGGCTCTATCCCTCCTCACACTACCTCTACCTTCTCTCTATCTACCTCTCTCTACCAGTGGCTCTATCCCTCCTCACACTACCTCTACCCTCTCTCTATCTACCTCTCTCTACCAGTGGCTCTATCCCCCCTCACACTACCTCTACCCTCTCTCTATCTACCTCTCTCTACCAGTGGCTCTATCCCTCCTCACACTACCTCTACCTTCTCTCTATCTACCTCTCTCTACCAGTGGCTCTATCCCTCCTCACACTACCTCTACCTTCTCTCTATCTACCTCTCTCTACCAGTGGCTCTATCCCCCCTCACACTACCTCTACCCTCTCTCTATCTACCTCTCTCTACCAGTGGCTCTATCCCTCCTCACACTACCTCTACCCTCTCTCTATCTACCTCTCTCTACCAGTGGCTCTATACCCCCCCCCCTCACACTACCTCTACCTTCTCTCTCTATCTACCTCTCTCTACCAGTGGCTCTATCCCCCCTCACACTACCTCTACCCTCTCTCTATCTACCTCTCTCTACCAGTGGCTCTATCCCTCCTCACACTACCTCTACCTTCTCTCTATCTACCTCTCTCTACCAGTGGCTCTATCCCTCCTCACACTACCTCTACCTTCTCTCTATCTACCTCTCTCTACCAGTGGCTCTATCCCCCCTCACACTACCTCTACACTACCTCAGTAAACATTACATTCACAGAAGTTCCATAATAATAAATACTTTACAAATGTCATATTATGTACTGTATATATACAGTGTTGTAACGATATGCAAATGGTTCAAGTACAAAAGGGAAAATAAATAAACATAAATATGGGTTGTATTTACAATGGTGTTTGTTCTTCCCTGGTTTCCCTTTTCTTGTGGCAACAGATCACAAATATTGCTGCTGTGATATTTCACCCAGTAGATATGGGAGTTTATTAAAATCGTGTTTGTTTTCTAATTCTTTGTGGATCTGAGTGAAATATGTGTCTCTAATATGGTCATACATTGGGAAGGAGGTTAGGAAGTGCAGCTCAGTTTCCACCTCATTTTGTGGGCAGTGTGCACATAGCCTGTCTTCTCTTGAGAGCCAGGTCTGCCTTCGGCAGACTTTCTCAATAGCAAGGCTATGCTCACTGAGTCTGTACATAGTCAAAGATTTCCTTAATTTTGAGTCAGTGGTCAGGTATTCTGCCACTGTGTACTCTCTGTTTAGGGACACATAGTTTGCTCTGTTTTTTTGTTAATTTCTAGACACATTGGAAATAATTATCTTTTTGTTTTCTCATGATTTGGTTGGGTCTAATTGTATTGCTGTCCTGGGGCTCTGTGTGGTCTCTGTGTTTTTGTGAACAGAGTCCCAGGACCAGCTTGCTTAGGGGACTCTTCTCCAGGTTCATCTCTCTGTAGGTGATGGCTTTGTTATGGTAGATTTGGGAATCGCTTCCTTTTAGGTGGTTGTAGAATTTAACGGCTCTTTTCTGGATTTTGATAATTAGCGGGTATCGGCCTAATTGCTCTGCATGCATTATCTGGTGTTTTACATTGTACGCTGAGGATATTCTTAGAGAATTCTGCATGCAGAGTCTCAATTTGGTGTTTGTCCCATTTTGTGAATTCTTGGTTGGTGAGCAGACCCCAGACATCACAACCATAAAGGGAATGGGTTCTATAACTGATTCAAGTATTTTTAGCCAAATCCTAATTGGTATGTCAAATGTTATGTTCCTTTTGTTTCTTACGTCAGATCATTCACAGCTTTGTGGAAGTTACCTGTGGTGCTGATGTTTAGGCCGAGGTATGTATAGTTTTTTTGTGTGCTGTAGGGCAACGTTGTCTAGATGGAATTTGTATTTGTCGTCCTGGCAACTGGACCTTTTTTGGAACACCATTATTTTTGTCTTCCTGAGATTTACTGTCAGGGCCCAGGTCTGACAGTATCTGTGAAGGTCTAGGTGCTGCTGTAGGCTCTCCTTGGTTGATGACAGAAGTACCAGATCATCAGCAAACAGTAGAGATTTGACTTCAGATTCTAGTAGGGTGATACCCAGTGCTGCAGACTGTTCTAGTGCCCGCGCCAATTCGTTGATATATACACTACCGTTCAAAAGTTTGGGGTCACTTAGAAATGTCTTTATTTTTGAAAGAAAATCACATTTTTTTTGTCCATTTTAAAATAACATCAAATTGATCAGAAATACAGTGCAGACATTGTTAATGTTGTAAATGACAATTGTAGCTGGAAACTGATTTTTTATGGAATATCCACATAGGCGTACAGAGGCCCATTATCAGCAACCATCACTCCTGTGTTCCAATGGCACGTTGTGTTAGCTAATCCAAGTTTATCATTTTAAAAGACTAATTGATCACTAGAAACCCTTTTGCAATTATGTTAGCACAGCTGAAAACTGTTGTACTGATTAAAGAAGCAATACAATTGGCCTTCTTCAGACTGGTTGAGTATCTGGAGCATGAGCATTTGTGGGTTTGATTACAGGCTCAAAATGGACAGAAACAAATAACTTTCTTCTGAAACTCATCAGTCTATTCTTATTCTGAGAAATGAAGGCTATGCCATGCGAGAAATTGACAAGAAACTGAAGATCTCGTACAACGCTGTGTACTACTCCCACCACAGAACAGCGCTCTAACCAGAATAGAAAGAGTAGTGGGAGGCCCTGGTGCACAACTGAGCAAGAAGACAAGTACATTAGAGTGTCTAGTTTGAGAAACAGAATCCTCACAAGTCCTCAACTGGCAGCTTCATTAAATTGTACGAGCAAACACCAGTCTCAACGTCAACAGTGAAGAGGCGACTCCGGGATACTGGCCTTCTAGGCAGAGTTGCCAAGAAAAAGTTCTCTCTCAGACTGGCCAATAAAAAGAAAAGATTAAGATGGGTAAAAGAACACAGACACTGGACAGGGGAACTGTGTCTAGAAGGCCAGCATCTCGGAGTCGCCTCTACACTGTTGACGAGGGTGAGGCTAAAGCTGCATCCCTGTCTCACCCCATGGCCCTGTGAGAAGAAATGTGTGTGTTTTTTGCCAATTTTAATCGCACAATTGTGTTTGTGTATATGGATTTTATAATGTTGTATGTTTTTCCCTCAACACCACTTTCCATCCATTCGAATAGCAGACCCTCATGCCAAATTGAGTCGAATGCTTTTTTGAAGTCAACAAAGCATTAGAAGACTTTGTCTTTGTTTTGGTTTATTTGTTTGTCAATTAGGGTGTGAATACGTGGTCTGTCGTACGATAATTTGGTAAAAAGCCAGTTTGACATTTGTTCAGTACATTGTTTTCACTGAGGAAATGTACGAGTCTTTTTGGGTTGGAGGGTTTTTATTTTGTCCTGTAGTTCATTCAAGGTAATTGGAGAATCCAGTGGGTTCCTGTAATCTTTAATAGTTGATTCTAAGATTTGTATTTGATCATGTTTTTGCTCTTTGTTCTTTGTTATAAAGCCAAAAAGATTGGAGAAGTGGTTTACCCATACATCTCCATTTTGGATAGATAATTCTTCGTGTTGTTGTTTGTTCAGTGTTTTCCAATTTTCCCAGAAGTGGTTAGATTCTATGGATTCTTCAATTACATTGAGCTGATTTCTGACATGCTGTTCCTTCTTTTTCCGTAGTGTATTTCTGTATTGTTTTAGTGATTCACCATATTGAAGGCGTAGACTCTATGTCTATGTTTTTGTTTGGACAGGTTTCTTTCTTAGGGTTTTGCATTCTTCATCAAACCATTTGTAATTGTTGTTCATTTTCTTCAGTTTTCTGTTTGAAATGTTTAGATTTGATAGGGAAGCTGAGAGGTCAAATATATTGTTAACATTTTCTACAGCCAAATTAACACCTTCACTATTACAGTGGAACGTTTTGTCCAGGAAGTTGTCTAAACGGGATTGCATTTGTTGTTGCCTAATTGGTTTTTGGTAGGTTTCCATCAATATAATTTCATAATATTACTCAGTTCCTTTGGCTTTGATGCCTCATGATTGAGTATTGCTCTGTTCAAGTAGACTGTGGTTTTGCTGTGATCTGATAGGGGTGTCAGTGGGCTGACTGTGAACGCTCTGAGAGACTCTGGGTTGAGGTCAGTGATAAGGTAGTCTACCGTACTACTGCCAAGAGATGAGCTATAGGTGTACCTACCATAGGAGTCCCCTCGAAGCCTACCATTGACTATGTACATACTCAGCTTGCGACAGAAGTTGTGACCCGTTTTTGTTGGTTAAGTTGTCATAGTTGTGCCTAGGGGGGCATATGGGGGAGGGAATGCTGTCAACTCCAGGCAGGTGTTTGTCCTCCTGTGTGCTGAGGGTATCAGGTTCGTATCCAGTTCTGGCATTTAGGCTGACACAGACTATCACATGTCCCTGGGCCTGGAAATGATTGATTTCCCCCTCCAGGATGGAGAAGCTGTCTTCATTAAACATGGGGATTCTAGTTGGGGGGTATAGGTAGCACACAGGAGGACATTTTTCTCTGTTAAGATCATTTCCTTTTGAATTTCTAGCCAAATGTAAAATGTTCCTCTTTTGACTCATTTAATAGAGTGAGTTAAGTCTGCTCTATACCAAATGAGCATACCCCCTGAGTCCCTTCCCTGTTTCACACCTGGTAGTTTGGTGGATGAGACTACCAGCTCTCTGCAACCTAGAGGGTAACCAGTGGGTCTGTCTCCTCTCTCTATCTACCTCTCTCTACCAGTGGCTCTACCCCCCCTCTACCTCTACCTTCTCTCTCTACCTACCTCTCTCTACCAGTGGCTCTCTCCCCCACACTACCTCTACCTCTGTTATATCTCTCTCTTTCTCTCAGTCGTTTTCACTGACTCCAACCCCTGTCTTTACCTCTGTCTTCACCCCCAGCTTCTCTCCTGCGTACCAATTTACCTCTCTCCTTGACTCCTCTGTCTGTCTGTCTGTCTGTCTGTCTGTCTGTCTGTCTGTCTGTCTGTCTCTGTCTCTGTCTCTGTCTCTGTCTCTGTCTCTCCTTTACCCTGCACCACTGCTGTATGTGTGTGAAGATAACATCTTACCTATGACTGTCTGTCTGTCTGTCTCTCTCTCTCCCCTTTACCCTGCACCAACTGCTGTATGTGTGTGAAGATAACATCTTACCTATGACTGTCTGTCTGTCTGTCTGTCTGTCTGTCTGTCTGTCTGTCTGTCTGTCTGTCTGTCTCTCTCTCTCTCCCCTTTACCCTGCACCACTGCTGTATGTGTGTGAAGATAACATCTTACCTATGTCTGTCTGTCTGTCTGTCTGTCTGTCTGTCTGTCTGTCTGTCTGTCTGTCTGTCTGTCTGTCTGTCTGTCTGTCTGTCTGTCTGTCTGTCTGTCTGTCTGTCTGTCTGTCTGTCTCTCTCTCTCTCCCCTTTACCCTGCACCACTGCTGTATGTGTGTGAAGATAACATCTTACCTATGTCTGTCTGTCTCTCTGTCTGTCTGTCTGTCTGTCTGTCTGTCTCTCTCTCTCTCTCTCTCCCCTTTACCCTGCACCACTGCTGTATGTGTGTGAAGATAACATCTTACCTATGACTGTCGTGGCGATAGCATCACAGCTTACATACACCCCCACGTATCTACAAACATGCTGTCTGCCGGCTTGAACCTGAACCTGAGCACCACAGTACAACACAGCAACCATAGTACAGTAGAGAGACACTCTGCTCAGCTCAGCTCAAGGGGGGGGGGGTAAACTGTCAAATAGAACAGCAACAGTAGTGTGTGTGTCTAACTGGTAGAAGTATAGGACGTCCCTGGTGGGCTTTTTGTCAGGGCTCTGTCGCCTTCGCTGAAGGTGGCAACACCAAGCGAGAGCCTGGGACTACAAAGAGGTGATTGTAGTCGCGTGTTGGAAGGTGAGAATGAGATTTCAAAATGGATGCAATGAGAGAGGAAGGGGGTAAAGAGGGAGAGGAGGAAGAGGGAGAGAGTAGAGGGCCTAAGAGCATGTTCTGTGTTCTGTGGTCTGTTGTTTATATAGGTGACAGAATCAGCCAGCAGATCTGCAGAGCTTCATGCTTTCATGGTCGTGGCAAATACCCCTCTCTCTCTCTCTCTCTCTGTCTCTCCCTGTCTATCTCTCTCTCTCTCTGTCTCTCCCTGTCTATCTCTCTCTCTCTATTTGTATGTCTCTCTCTCTCTCTATATATATATATATGTCTCTCTCTCTCTGTGTCTCTTTCTCTCTTGCTCTCTCTCTGCATGTCTCTCTCTCTCTATTTGTATGTCTCTCTCTCTCTCTCTCTATATATATATATATATATCTCTTGCTCTCTCTCTCTCTGTATGTCTCTCGCTCTCTCTCTCTCTGTATGTCTCTCTCTCTCTTGCTCTCTCTCTGCATGTCTCTCTCTCTCTCTATTTGTATGTCTCTCTCTCGCTATATATATATATATATGTCTGTCTCTCTCTCAATTCAATTCAATTTCAATTAAATTCAAGGGCTTTATTGGCATGGGAAACATGTGTTAACATTGCCAAAGCAAGAGAGGTAGACAACATACAAAGTGAATATATAAAGTGAAAAACAACAAAAATTAACAGTAAACATTACACATACAGAGGTTTCAAAACAGTAAAGACATTACAAATGTCATATTATATATATATACAGTGTTTTAACAATGTACAAATGGTTAAAGGACACAAGATAAAATAAATAAGCATAAATATGGGTTGTATTTACAATGGTGTCTCTCTCTCTCTCTCTCTCTCTCTGTATCTCCCTCTCTCTCTCTCTCTGTATGGCTCTCACTCTCTGTATGTCTCTCTCTCTCTCGTTCTCTCTCTCTTGCTTTCTCTCTCTCTGCATGTCTCTCTCTCTCTCGTTCTCTCTCTCGCTCTCTTTATGTCTCTCTCTCTCTTGCTCTCTCTCTGCATGTCTCTCTCTATTTGTATGTCTCTCTCTCTATATATATATATGTCTCTCTCTCTCTCTCTCTCTCTGTATGTCTCTCGCTCTCACTCTCTGTATGTCTCTCTCTCTGCATGTCTCTCTCTCTCTCATTCTCTCTCTCGCTCTCTGTATGTCTCTCTCTCTCTTTCTCTCTCTCTGTCTCTCCCTCTCTCTCTGTCTCTCTCTATTTCTCTCTCTCACTTCCATCATCTCCAGTTCTCTGTTGAATATTAATAGCACCTACTTTTCTGCTCGGTCTCTGTCCCACACATGCAGATTTATCAAAACGACTGCTGCTCGCCGCTCTGTTTATGTGTGTGTGAGAGCGCGTACGTGCGTATGTAAGATGACACATTCAGGGAGGGCTCTGCCAGGTGTGTGGTGGTTGTAGCAATCAGGGAGAACAGAAAAGCACTGACTCCACAGCAATGCAGACAGTTCTATACCCCAGAGCTCTGTTCTACACTTCCACAGAACAAATCTCACTATTTATAATATTTTCTCTCTCGCTCCCACAGCGGCGGAGGCTGATCATGTGGACGGCGGACTGTCCATGTCTGACTCCCTCACCCTCCCTCACCCTCACCCCCTGTTGTCCCACCCGGCCCTGCTGGACCCCAGCCTATCAAACAGCCTGGCCATGGGTCTGGTTGACCACGACCTGCTCACCTGTGGCCAGTGTCAGATGAACTTTCCCCTGGGAGACATCCTGCTCTTCATCGAGCACAAGAAGAAGCAGTGCCAGGCCCTACTGCAAGGCCACGGCTGCTACGACAAGATGGCCGCTGACCGCAGCAGCCCCTCCCCGCCCCACCAGCAGCAGCAGAACCAGGGTCGGCACGGCCACTGTCAGCTGAGGAAAGTGGTGGAACCGGTGGAAATCGGAATCCAGGTGACACCAGAGGACGAGAGGCTGATGGTGACGCCGACCAAAGGAATTTGCCCCAAGCAGGAGAGTGTCCTGGCTGGTAGGTTACACATACACAGTACACACACACACACACACACACACACACACACACACAAACCTGCACTGTCTCTCTAAAAACACAGACCTGCACTGTCTCTCTCACTTGCACTTAATCATCATACACACAGACCTGTGCTGTCTGTCTGTCTGTCTGTCTGTCTGTCTGTCTGTCTGTCACACAGCTCTCCAGAACTGATGACCATTCTCTCTCCTCTCATTTACCTCTGTAGCAGTCAGACAGGGCCTTCCTGTTGAGATTGTGCTAGTGCTCACACCCAAATTAGAGAGCGAGAGAAGTGAGAGAAGGAGAGAGAAGGAGAGAGAGGGAGAGCTGTTTTTTCCTTCAGCGGATTTCATTAGGGCGGGTGCCGTGAGGAGAGGAGAGAGGAGAAACAGCACATTACCCACTCAAGTCCCTAAAACCCCTCAAGGACTCGGCTAGTTGAAACAAATTGTACACCCCTACTCTCATGGACAAATCCAGCCTAAGCCATCTGCTTAAAAGGTGAAAAGCTCATTAAGATTCAAATAGGCACAAAGAAAGAGGAAAAACTGAGCAGGATTAAAATAGGTAGTTTCCTATTCAGTGAGGTAAGAGGCATTTTACTTTAGAGCAGCGGGAGGCATGGGGAGAGAGAGCTCCTTTCCGCCAGACTTATCTTTCACAACAGTCCTCCACAAAGAAACCCAGAGGGAACACAGGGGAAATGGGTCTCATCATTTTTTTTAATTCTGGGATGGACAAAGTTACCGCGGGGAAACCAACGCAGGGGAGCGGTTTATAACACCGACTCGGTCTTAATCATAACAGCTTTTCTTTTGATTTTCTTGTTCTCTTCTCTCTTTCTTCTTTCTGTCATCCGTCTCCTTTTCCTTCTTTCTGCAATCGTTATTTGTGAAGGTAACCCGCAGGGGCAAAGATGATTTATTCCTTGCCACCACTGCTACGATATCTCTCGTATTTAGATGTCCCTTAATAATCAGGACGTGTCTCCACACTGATTCCTGATTCAGGCTGGTAGTCATTACAGACAGAGAACAGATGTGGAGGTTATCTGAATATGTTCATATTGCCCTCGAATGCGGTATTTTATATAAAACAGAGGATTGATGGCTACTTTGTAGTATTTTAGAACTGAACAGTACTATTCTGCACCGAGTCATGCACTCCCAAGTCTGCAAATCCATGCAATAGGACTCTGGTTCTATTTTGTGGGTTTTTCTTCTGAACTGGGGCCATGATTAAGAGGGACGGCCGGGGGCATTCGTATTGTGCTGCTAGAGGTGAAATTCTTGGACTGGCGCAAGACGGACGAAAGCGAAAGCATTTGCCAAGAATGTTTGCATTAATCAAAAACCACTCCAGTGTGTGTGGGCTCTGCGATTTGGCCGGTGCTGTAAAACACTAGTGTTTAGGGGAACTGTGTGACTCCTCTCAACACCTCTCAGAAGGTCCCTTCCTTTCTGCCTTAGAATGCACTCCACTGCAGCTCCCTGCATGTGCAGTTTAACAGTTCTATTTTTATAGCGCTAGCTACATAAACACCAAATAGCTATTTGATATGGTCATTTGAGGCATGTTCAAAATGTGTCTTACATTTAAGCTTCATCTTATTTTTTTAAATGTTGTGCTCTTATTCTCCAAAGAGGGAGAGGTAATAGACTGTAAATAGACCACGACTTAATGACACCTCACAGCTGCGTGGAGCCTGCCTTGAGAAGTGTACATGTGCACTAATTGATTGGTATTGTTAATTTGAGGTCGCGTTAAGGGAATTTAGTATTCATATTTGATAGTCCGCAGAGCATCTTCAGATGGTCTATCCAAATAAATATGTTACCACATATTATCAACAACCATCTTACTGCATAGTCTTTTTGTGAAATCAGCTCTACATTTAAAAATAAATTATGCTTGTGAAAAATCAAATTGCACAATATTTGTTTTAATAACAGAACTTGGAAATTATTTTCAGATTAAAAAGGAAAAACATATCAGAGGTTAAATTTGATGTGCGAAGCACCAATAGCAAATTAAACCACACCAGTAGCATTTAATGTTACTAAAGTTCTTCTCACAGTCTTATACAATTTACACATTAAATATATCCAAGAAGATGAACTTAATAAGTTATTTTTTTGCCAGCGTTTAATTTAGAGAATAATCAAGGAAGATTAAAGTAAGGACAGGTGAAATGTGCCTTTGTAAATATTATTACAGTTTTTATAGGAGTACATTTTACACCTTAAATTAGTGTGAGAGAGCGGGAGATAAAGAGAGAGAGATGGAGAGGGAGTGAAAGACAGGGCAAGAGCGAGAGAGAATGGGGTGTGAGAGATAGAAAGCAGGGCGAGGAACAGAGGCGCCGTCCTCAGAAAGAGATTAAGAAGCTTGAATGTCAGTTTGTGCGTGGGACTAAACACTGCAGCCGACCACCATTCATAATTGCCTCCCAGCAGGGTAAAGTATTATTTTAGGCTAAACCTTTCCTCTTCCATTTGTTCTCAACATGAAATGGAAAAGGGGAAAAGAAGACAGACACACACACAAACACACTGCTTTAAAAAAATACAAGTGGTATCTTTTCTCTCTAAGTAGTGATAATTTGGCATTAATTGTTAGTTTTTTCCCTCTTTAAATATATTCATCTGGCAGCTTCTGAGGGAGGGAAGGAGGGAGGGATAGCTTCCACAGTAATAGTAGCAGCTGATTGTGAACAGAACAACATTATCAGTCTCTGTGCTCTGAGGGCCTCTGTCTCAGCCTCTCTCTGTTCTGATAAGTCTTCACGTCCAAACAGCAGTTTGATGTGTGTCTGGGTGAGAGAGGGGATACTCCCTAGCAGACATAGATGTGTTGTTTTGACAGGCTGCACACTCTCTTGCTTCACCCAGCCATCAGACACCATCTCATCACCACACTACACACCTGCCCTGCGACTGACAGCTCTCACACAGGAAGGGGAGGGACCAGGACTTAGTGATCACTCCCTGCCATCTGGAGTGTGTTTTCAGTACAGCAGGCGACCTGGCTGAAATAGTCTGTTTTGTTATTTAGTATGTCTGTGGAGGAAACACAACACAGAGCATATGTGAAAGCAGAACACAGTGGTGTACACAACAACCCAGCCCCTACTCCGTTCAGGATGTTGATCAAAAAAATGCTTTGATATCCAAAATCCTTATCAAGGGGGAAAGAAAGAAAAGAACAGAAAAACGCTCCTCAGCTTAGAGAAATGTCCACACCTGCATCACCTCGTATTCCATTCCCTTTTACAGTAGTCATTCTCTTCCTCCCCTGACCTGGCCTGCTGTAAGGAAAGTCAATGTTATATATGAGTATATAGGGCAGCCATTGAAGTGGAACCACTCCTGGGTTGAATTGAATAGTTTTTCTACTCTCCAGTATCAGCAGGACACGGAGCCTTGCTCAGCGACTGCCTTATATTGCCACTTAGCCGTCTTAAGATTCAGCGCGATTTAATTATGTTTAATAGACCCTAATTTAAAAAAAATATGACATTGCCACTATAGCCCGGGGCTAGGAGCGCCAGCGCTGTGGGCAAGAGAGAGGGAGAGAGGGAGAGAGGGAGAGGGAGAGAGGGAGAAAGAGAGCGAGAGAGAGAGAGAGAGGGAGAGAGGTAGAGAGGGAGAGAGAGGGAGAGAGGTAGAGAGGGAGAGAGAGGGAGAGAGAGAGAGAGGGAGAGAGAGCGAGGGAGAGAGGGAGAAAGAGAGCGAGAGAGAGAGAGAGCGAGGGAGAGAGGTAGAGAGGGAGAGAGAGGGAGAGGGAGAGAGAGGGAGAGGGAGAGAGAGAGAGAGAGGGAGAGGGAGAGAGGTAGAGAGGTAGAGAGGTAGAGAGGGAGAGAGGGAGAGAGGGAGAGAGGGAGAGAGAGAGGTAGAGAGGTAGAGAGGGAGAGAGGGAGAGAGGGAGAGAGAGAGGGAGAGAGAGAGGGAGAGAGAGAGGGAGAGAGAGGGAGAGGGAGAGAGTAAGAGAGAGAAGACACCGTGTGAGACTGAGGTTGTGTCTCAGAGGGTACCCTATATACAGTAGTGTACAACTTTTGACCAGATCCCAGGGTGCCATTTGGGACGCAGATATACCCCACAGAGCCACCTACCCTGTGGCTCGACCAGGTTAACATCCATAGATACAGAGCCTTTCGCCTGGGGAAAACTTGTGGAAATAAGCCCTGACCGTCAGATTGCACTCAGATAGTCAATTGTATGTTATTAAGCTATCAAAATGTAAGAAAAGGGAAGGGAGGGAGGGCGAGAGAAACTATCCGCCACCGCCGTCTCCACTTCCACCCCTTAATGTAGTTGGCTAGTTTGAGTGGGTGAGTGAGTGAGTTGCTGAGAGATAGGGAGCGTTTAAGTCCTTCCTGTCCTCTCGTTATTTTATTGCAGATTGATTGGAGGTCTTGGGAGAGAGTGATGAGCGGAGATTGGAGCAGTGCTATTTCTCACTTCTTCTGACGTAAGGACAATCAGTGGGCGTTTCATTGGATGAGGCAACAAAATGACCCCATCTCATTACCAATCAGAGTTATGCATGTGTGCTATGCATTTATACTATTTCATATGACGCCTTTGAAAAGGCTTATATGGTGGTAATAGTCTTCAGAATAGTCCCATAAGGCTATGTTAATAAGCTGGTTCAAAGCACTGTGACTTAGCCACCAACTTTGTGAATGTATGAGTGTTGATGGGAGAGTTGAGGAGGAAGATGGTAGTTGTGAGATCTGTGAAGAGGTGTCATAGATCTGAGACATTCAGGTGACAAAATCCCTTTACCCATACTCCCCTGGCTGTTGCCCAAACATACACTACCTCTCCCTCTTGGCCCACCATACACTACCTCTCCCCCTGGCCCCACCATACACTACCTCTCCCCCTTGGCCCACCATACATTACCTCTCCCCCTTGGCCCCACCATACACTACCTCTCCCCCTGGCCCCACCATACACTACCTCTCCCCCTGGCCCCACCATACACTACCTCTCCCCCTTGGCCCCACCATACATTACCTCTCCCCCTTGGCCCCACCATACACTACCTCTCCCCCTTGGCCCACCATACATTACCTCTCCCCCTTGGCCCCACCATACACTACCTCTCCCCCTTGGCCCACCATACACTACCTTTCCTCCTTGGCCCCACCATACACTACCTCTCCTCCTGGCCCCACCATACACTACCTCTCCTCCTGGCCCCACCATACACTACCTCTCCTCCTGGCCCAATATACACTACCTCTCCCCCTTGGCCCACCATACACTACCTCTCCTCCTGGCCCCACCATACACTACCTCTCCCCCTTGGCACCACCATACACTACCTCTCCCCCTTGGCCCCACCATACACTACCTCTCCCCCTTGGCCCACCATACACTACCTCTCCTCCTGGCCCCACCATACACTACCTCTCCCCCTTGGCACCACCATACACTACCTCTCCCCCTTGGCCCCACCATACACTACCTCTCCCCCTTGGCCCCACCATACACTACCTCTCCCCCTTGGCCCCACCATACACTACCTCTCCCCCCTGGCCCCACCATACACTACCTATCCCCCTTGGCCCCACCATACACTACCTCTCCTCCTGGCCCCACCATACACTACCTCTCCCCCTGGCCCCACCATACACTACCTCTCCCCCTGGCCCAATATACACTACCTCTCCTCCTGGCCCCACAATACACTACCTCTCCCCCTGGCCCCACCATACACTACCTCTCCCCCTGGCCCAATATACACTACCTCTCCTCCTGGCCCCACACTACACTACCTCTCCCCCTGGCCCCACCATACACTACCTCTCCCCCTGGCCTAATATACACTACCTCTCCTTGGACATACACACACACACACACACACACACACACACACACACACACACACACACACACACACACACACACACACACACACACACACATACTCACTCACTCACTCACTCACTCACTCACTCACTCACTCACTCACTCACTCACTCACTCACTCACTCACTCACTCACTCACTCACTCACTCACTCACTCACTCACTCACTCACTCACTCACTCACTCACTCACTCACTCACTCACTCACTCACTCACTCACTCACTCAATACATAAATAAATACATAATTCCAGAAGATAACAGGCAGTAGAACATTAAAAACATGTTTCCAAAACAGTCACATATGTTTTTAGTGTGCACGAAGGCAGGTATAACTGTAGACTGTAGGTATAACTGTAGCTGTGGTCTGTAGGTGTAGCTGTAGACTGTAGGTATAACTGTAGCTGTAGACTGTAGGTATAACTGTAGCTGTAGACTGTAGGTATAACTGTAGCTGTAGACTGTAGCTATAACTGTAGCTGTGGTCTGTAGGTGTAGCTGTAGACTGTAGGTATAACTGTAGCTGTAGACTGTAGGTATAACTGTAGCTGTAGACTGTAGGTATAACTGTAGCTGTAGACTGTAGGTATAACTGTAGCTGTAGACTGTAGGTATAACTGTAGACTGTAGGTATAACTGTAGCTGTAGACTGTAGGTATAACTGTAGCTGTAGACTGTAGGTATAACTGTAGACTGTAGGTATAACTGTAGCTGTAGACTGTAGGTATAACTGTAGCTGTAGACTGTAGGTATAACTGTAGCTGTAGACTGTAGGTATAACTGTAGCTGTAGACTGTAGGTATAACTGTAGCTGTAGACTGTAGCTATAACTGTAGCTGTGGTCTGTAGGTGTAGCTGTAGACTGTAGGTATAACTGTAGCTGTGGTCTGTAGGTATAACTGTAGCTGTAGACTGTAGGTATAACTGTAGCTGTAGACTGTAGGTATAACTGTAGCTGTAGACTGTAGGTATAACTGTAGCTGTAGACTGTAGCTATAACTGTAGCTGTGGTCTGTAGCTATAACTGTAGCTGTGGTCTGTAGGTATAACTGTAGCTGTATCTGTGGCTGTAAGTGTTGCTGTAACTGTGGCTGTAACTGTAACTGTAGCTGTTTCTGTGGCTGTATTTGTAACTATGGTTGTGCCTGGATCGATGTGTGGGAGTCGATGTGCGTTTGACTTGATGTGCTGCTCTGGAGCCATTACCAGGGCTGGCTCTCTTGTTGCTCTGTTGTTTCAATAAAGCCATGAGTGTCTGGAACCGAGCGACCCCTTTTGGAAGTGGTAATTGCCCACTTTTGTCTCGTTCCGTTCCCGCTCTCTTCTGCGAACCGTTCACACACACTACATCCTCTCTCTCTCTCTCTCTCTCTCTCTCTCTCTCTCTCTCTCTCTCTCTCTCTCTCTCTCTCTCTCTCTCTCTCTCTCTCTCAATTTAAGGGACTTTATTGGCATGGGAAACACATGTTTACATTGCCAAAGCAAGTGAAATAAATAATAAACAAAAGTGAAATAAACAATAAAACATTAACAGTAAACATACCACTCACAAAAGTTCAAAAATTATTCTCCCTCTCTCCCTCCCTCTTTCCTCCCTTGTGTTGTAGTACTGTTGGTGAAGGGTTTTGTTCACATGCCTTTCAAATAAAGTGTCAGTGTGTGAGATGCATATTTAATCAGCTGCTGGGGTTGCCAATGAGAGAGCAGCAGAGAACTGAGTAGAGACTTACTCCTGCAGCGATTAGCTAACCTGGGTTGTACTGAGTAGAGACTTTCTCCTGCAGCGATTAGCTAGCCTGGGTTGTACTGAGTAGAGACTTTCTCCTGCAGCGATTAGCTAGCCTTTGTTGTACTGAGTAGAGACTTTCTCCTGCAGCTATTTGCTAGCCTGGGTTGTACTGAGTAGAGACTTGCTCCTGCAGCGATTAGCTAGCCTGGGTTGTACTGAGTAGAGACTTTCTCCTGCAGCGATTAGCTTGCCTGGGTTGTGCTGTGTGAGTAGAGACTTTCTCCTGCAGCGATTAGCTAGCCTGGGTTGTACTGTGTGAGTAGAGACTTTCTTCTGCAGCGATTAGCTAGCCTGGGTTGTACTGTGTGAGTAGAGACTTTCTCCTGCAGCGATTAGCTAGCCTGGGTTGTACTGTGTGAGTAGAGACCTTCTCCTGCAGCGATTAGCTAGCCTGGGTTGTACTGAGTAGAGACTTTCTACTGCAGCTATTAGCTAGCCTGGGTTTACTGAGTAGAGACTTTCTCCTGCAGCGATTAGCTAGCCTGGGTTGTACTGAGTAGAGACTTTCTCCTGCAGCGATTAGCTAGCCTGGGTTGTACTGAGTAGCAACTGTCTTCTGCAACGATTAGCTAGCCTGGGTTGTACTGAGTAGAGACTTTCTCCTGCAGCGATTAGCTAGCCTGGGTTGTGCTGTGTGAGTAGAGACTTTCGCCTCCAGCGATTAGCTAGCCTGGGTTGTACTGTGTGAGTAGAGACTTTCTCCTGCAGCGATTAGCTAGCCTAGGTTGTACTGAGTAGAGACTTTCTCCTGCAGCTATTAGCTTGCCTGGGTTGTACTGTGTGAGTAGAGACTTTCTCCTGCAGCGATTAGCTAGCCTGGGTTGTACTGAGTAGAGACTTTCTCCTGCAGCTATTAGCTTGCCTGGGTTGTACTGTGTGAGTAGAGACTTTCTCCTGCAGCGATAAGCTAGCCTGCGTTGTACTGTGTGAGTAGAGACTTTATCCTGCAGCGATTAGCTAGCCTGGGTTGTACTGAGTAGAGACTTTCTCCTGCAGCTATTAGCTAGCCTGGGTTGTACTGAGTAGAGACTTTCTCCTGCAGCGATTAGCTAGCCTGGGTTGTACTAAGTAGAGACTTTCTCCTGCAGCGATTAGCTAGCCTGGGTTGTGCTGTGTGAGTAGAGACTTTCTCCTGCAGCGATTAGCTAGCCTGGGTTGTACTGTGTGACTAGAGACTTTCTCCTGCAGCAATTAGCTTGCCTGGGTTGTACTGAGTAGAGACTTTCTCCTGCAGCTATTAGTTAGCCTGGGTTGTACTGTGTGACTAGAGACTTTCTCCTGCAGCGATTAGCTAGCCTGGGTTGTGCTGTGTGAGTAGAGACTTTCTTCTGCAGCGATTAGCTAGCCTGGGTTGTACTGTGTGAGTAGAGACTTTCTCCTGCAGCGATTAGCTAGCCTGGGTTGTGCTGTGTGAGTATTGACTTTCTCCTGCAGCGATTAGCTAGCCTGGGTTGTACTAAGTAGAGACTTTCTCCTGCAGCGAATAGCTAGCCTGGGTTGTACTGAGTAGAGGCTTTCTCCTGCAGCGATTAGCTACCCTGGGTTGTACTGAGTAGAGACTTTCTCCTGCAGCAATTCGCTTCCCTGGGTTGTACTGAGTAGAGACTTTCTCCTGCAGCTATTAGTTAGCCTGGGTTGTACTGTGTGACTAGAGACTTTCTCCTGCAGCGATTAGCTATCCTGGGTTGTGCTGTGTGAGTAGAGACTTTCTTCTGCAGCGATTAGCTAGCCTGGGTTGTACTGTGTGAGTAGAGACTTTCTCCTGCAGCGATTAGCTAGCCTGGGTTGTGCTGTGTGAGTAGAGACTTTCTCCTGCAGCGATTAGCTAGCCTGGGTTGTGCTGTGTGAGTATTGACTTTCTCCTGCAGCGATTAGCTAGCCTGGGTTGTACTAAGTAGAGACTTTCTCCTGCAGCGATTAGCTAGCCTGGGTTGTACTGAGTAGAGGCTTTCTCCTGCAGCGATTAGCTAGCCTGGGTTGTACTGAGTAGAGACTTTCTCCTGCAGCGATTAGCTAGCCTGGGTTGTACTGAGTAGAGACTTTCTCCTGCAGCGATTAGCTTGCCTGGGTTGTACTAAGTAGAGACTTTCTCCTGCAGCGATTAGCTAGCCTGGGTTGTACTGAGTAGAGACTTTCTCCTGCAGCAATTAGCTAGCCTGGGTTGTACTGAGTAGAGACTTTTTTTCCTGCAGCAATTAGCTAGCCTTACACACTGCAGAGGAAGACTCCTTTGGTGATACACACTCAACTGGCTTTCTCTTCTCTCTTTTTCTTCTTTCCCCTCTCCTCTCCTCTCCTCCTCTTCTCTGCTCCTGGCCTCATCTCTTCTCTCCTCATTTCCTCTCCTCCTCTCCTCTGCTCCTGGCCTCATCTCTCCTCTCCTCATTCCCTCTCCTCCTCTTCTCTGCTCCTGGCCTCATCTCTCCTCTCCTCCTCTCCTCCTCTCCTCTGCTCCTGGCCTCACCTCACCTCTCTCCTCTCCTCCTCTACTCTCCTCTGCTCCTCTCCTCCTCTCCTCCTCTCCTCTGCTCCTTAATCCACTGCTTCTAACCCCAGGAAAGTGATACATTTATGTCGGGTTTGAAATGGTCTCAAAATGCTTCCTCCTGGATAGGATCCAAAGGCAGGCGAAATAAAGGACAAGATCTGGGCAAGAATGAGGGAGACAGTGGGAATGAGTGACAGCGAGAGAGAGAACGTGAGAAGAAAATAAAACAGTTTTCGTCATTAATAGACAATAAAAAGCTTCATCTTCAAAATTATTTTTAGATTTTTGCCTCGTTTACCTTTTTTCGAGTTAATCACTTTGCACTCATTTAAATATAAAACATTTCTTTAATCATCAAAGCTAGTGAGCCTCATGCATATTCATGCATTCCCCCCCGCTCTCCACTCATCACTCCTCCCGCTCCCCCCTCCACATCACAGGTTCATTACCTCGCTCCAGAGCCAAACAGCCATTAGCATCAGCCAGCTCTCTAATCACACACACGTACACACACACACACACACACACACACACACACACACACACACACACACACACACACACACACACACACACACACACACACACACACACAGAGGCTTGGTCACAAGCACACTAACCATGCTGACCCGATGTAACTAACTTCACTACAAGCCCATCCATCCTTCAAGTCTGCAATAACTTAACAGACTTGTTACACATTCTCTCTGATAGGAAAAGAAGGCTGGGAAGAAGGAAGGCTGGGAATGAAAGAGAGAAAGGATGAGAGGAGAGAAAACAAGTGTGCGAGAGAGAGAATGTGAACGAGAGAGAGGGAGTGGGAGAAGGGAGAGAGAGAATGTGAACGAGAGGGTGAAGGGAGAGAGAATGTGAACGAGAGGGAGAGGGAGAAGGGAGAGAGAAAATGTGATCGAGAGGGAGAGAGAGAATGTGAATGAGAGGGTGAAGGGAGAGAGAATGTGAACGAGAGGGAGAAGAGAGAGAGTGGGAGAAGGGAGAAAGAGAATGAGAGAGAGAGAGCGGGAGAAGGGCAAGGGAGAATGTGAACGAGAGAGAGAGAGAAAGAGAGCAGGAGAAGGGAGAGAGAGAATGTGAACGAGAGAGAGCAGGAGAAGGGAGAGAGAGAATATGAACGAGACAGAGCGAGGGAGAGGGAGAAGGATGAGAGAGAGAGAGAGAGAGAGGGAGAGGGAGAAGGGTGAGAGTGAAAAACCTGTTCTCTGGCTGGAGCTCTGAATATTTGTCAAGAGGCTTGACGAAAGTTTAATTTGCATAATGACTTTGTAGTTCTGCATTAATAACATTTGCATATGAAGCCGTGTTAATTACTCCTGATCAGGCTTTTTTGCATTCATGCATGTTAATTTTCTGCGACTTGCGAGAATTGATGTCCTGGTGTCAGGGATGTGATTGGTGGAAGAGGGTGGTTGTTGAGGCTGAGGGAGGAGGGGGGGTAGTGATGAGGAGAGGTTGCGGAAAGGAGGAAGAGGAGGAGGGGGGTGAGGGTGTTATTGAGAGAATACAGAGAATGGGTGGATGGATGGATGGATGGATGGATGGGTGGATGCATGGATGGCACAGACATTTGTGTTATTCTTATTCTTCATTCTGCTTTAATTGATGGAGATTAAGAAGGAGCCTTTCTGAAGGAATCGTGCCTCAGTGTGAGGAGAGGAGACAGAGAAGCCAGACTAAATGCTCCCGCTCGCAGACAGCTGTTTCAAATCTATTGTTTATCTCTCTGATTTATCTCAAAGCAAGCCACTTATTTTGGACCAACATGGTAAAACAGGCCCCTAGAGAAATGAATGGAGGGTATTGTCAGTGGTGAATAATATCGCCCTGAAAATGTATTGTGATGAAAATATAGCTTATAACTTCACAAGGCTCTTTTTTCGTATTCTGCATTTCAGCTTTTCTCCATGATTTATGGCTGTGCCTCTCTGGCTGTATAAGAATCATGAGTGAATCTTGTCACTGGCCAATATTTAAACCTTTCTGTGATTTGTTTGTTTTGATCTGAGTGTTCTAAGTTAGTGAACTCTGGGTAATTGTGATTATTTTCGGGCACTGCTAGTGACATCACTTCTGTAGTCTTTTGTTTAGATTTTCTGCTTGTGTAATAACTCCATAAAGTCAACAGTCTTTTATCCAGACAGAGTTTTAACAAACGTTGTTTAAGCTCCCTTGTTATATTTTAGTCTTTTCCCTGCAGACTGAGCCCATTTAACTATCCCATGGGGCCGATTGGATGGGTTTGGAGCTCCGTTCTCCTCTTACTGAAGCTACTCTATTCCTCAGCTCTATCTCTCTATTCATAGTCACTCTGACTTCAACCATTTGCTCATGGAATTTTGGCCTTTCACTTGTGGTTTTGGCTAATGCTTCACACAGCAATGTGTGTGTGTGTGTGTGTGTGTGTGTGTGTGTGTGTGTTTCTCTAGATGCACAAAAGCAAGGGAGACCGAGTCGAGAGAGAAATAAGAGAGAGAGAAATTGAGAGAGAGAAAGTGTGTGTGTGTGTGTGTGTGTGTGTGTGTGAGAGTCTGCGTGTGTGTTTTCTCCGGAGAAAGATAATCTGGTGGTCTCCTAGTGATTTGAACATAACGACAAAATTAAACCCAGGGCTTTTACCAGCGTGAAGAGTCTGGGGCCAAAACAAAGAGATTTTAGAGCCGACAGACACTTAATGGCAACGAACCAGGCCGTGCTTGACGGATGGAAGATGGGGCTCGGATCTCACTCGAGCTGCGTTGTCATCACCCCGAAGATAATTGTGCTGAAGGACATTTAATCCCTGAAAAATTGTAAAATGCACAGGGCCTCCGCGGATAATTCTGGGACTTGTTTCTCTTTTTAAATCTAATCTTTAGGACGTATTATTGTAATACAGTAACATATCTTATTGTTTTATTTTCTGCCACAACATGAATGTGATTGATGGAGTTGATTGGATAAAGCTGTACACAATTTGTCCCTGATTGTGTGTAAGTCCTACACTTGTAAAACAGGTATTGTTGCTGTGAAAATAAGTAAGAGGAGAAAAACAAACAGAAAGCATTTGATTTTGGTAGTATTGTCACGGTGACAATGGCTTTGCGCAAACTAAGGAAAGGATACTTTCGTATTCAGTTGAAAACACTATCGGATGATATTTTATCCCTTGGCCCTTGAAGAAATTTATCAATGTTTCCTTTGTTGTGAATGCCACTGTATGTGTGTGTGCATGTGCGCGCGTGCGTGTGCGTGTGTGTGTGCGCATGCCCGTGTGTGTGAGAAAGAGTGGAGAGAACACGCCTGACTTGTTGCGACTCCTCTTCTCTTCTCTCTCTCTCTTTCTCTCTTTCTCTTTCTCTCTCTCTCGCTCTCTTTCCCTCTCTATCTTTCTCTCTCTCTCTCTCTCTCTCTCTCTCTCTCTCTCTCTCTCTCTCTCTCTCTCTTTCTCTCTCTCTCTTCTCTCTTTCTCTCTCTCTCTTTCCCTCTCTATCTTTCTCTCTCTCTCTCTCTTCTCTCTCTCTCTCTCTCTCTCTCTCTCTCTCACTCTCTCTCTCTCTCTCACTTTCTCTCTCTCTCTCTTATCTCTCTTTCTCTCTCTCTTCTCTCTCTTCTCTTCTCTCTCTCACTCTCTCTCACTCTAATCTCTCTTTCTCTGTGGTGTCTCAGGTCAGGTGGTTGAGTAGAGCTGCAGAGTGAGGTAGTTTCCCCAGCCCTGTGTCACTGAGAGCAGGAAACTGTTTAGCTTTAGAGAAACACACCTCTGTTTACAATCTCTACAGGAGAGAAACTGTGTAACTCCGTGTAAGTGTTTGCTTGGCCCAACAGGCTCACAACTTTGTATTTATGTTAAGGGCACATTAGGCCAGCAAACCACAAACTCACCTTTCCATACACTGCACATATTGCTTAAGGTATATTTCACAAGGTAGCTTATTTCACTAAGCTTCCTGCCATCCAGGACCACAATACCATAAGACTACTGAACATCTAATAAAATGGCTACCCAGACTATTTGTATTGCCCCCCCCCCCCACTCTTTACACTGCTGCTACTCTCTGTTATTATCTATATATAAGTCACTTTAATAACTATACCTACATGTCTATATTACCCCAATTACCTTGACCACCCGGTGCCCCCTCCACATTGACTCTGTACCGGTACCACCTGTATATAGCCTCCACATGGACTCTGTACTGGTATCCCCTGTATATAGCCTCCACATTGACTCTGTACCGGTACCCCCTGTATATAGCCTCCACATGGACTCTGTACTGGTATCCCCTGTATATAGCCTCCACATGGACTCTGTACTGGTATCCCCTGTATATAGCCTCCACATTGACTCTGTACCGGTATCCCCTGTATATAGCCTCCACATGGGCTCTGTACCGGTACCACCTGTATATAGCCTCCACATGGACTCTGTACCGGTACCACCTGTATATAGCCTCCACATGGACTCTGTACTGGTATCCCCTGTATATAGCCTCCACATGGACTCTGTACTGGTATCCCCTGTATATAGCCTCCACATGGACTCTGTACTGGTATCCCCTGTATATAGCCTCCACATGGACTCTGTACTGGTATCCCCTGTATATAGCCTCCACATTGACTCTGTACCGGTATCCCCTGTATATAGCCTCCACATGGACTCTGTACTGGTATCCCCTGTATATAGCCTCCACATGGACTCTGTACTGGTATCCCCTGTATATAGCCTCCACATTGACTCTGTACCGGTACCCCCTGTATATAGCCTCCACATGGACTCTGTACTGGTATCCCCTGTATATAGACTCCACATGGACTCTGTACTGGTATCCCCTGTATATAGCCTCCACATTGACTCTGTACTGGTATCCCCTGTATATAGCCTCCACATTGACTCTGTACCGGTATCCCCTGTATATAGCCTCCACATGGACTCTGTACTGGTATCCCCTGTATATAGCCTCCACATTGACTCTGTACTGGTATCCCCTGTATATAGCCTCCACATGGACTCTGTACTGGTATCCCCTGTATATAGCCTCCACATTCACTCTGTACCGGTACCACCTGTATATAGCCTCCACATGGACTCTGTACTGGTATCCCCTGTATATAGCCTCCACATTGACTCTGTACTGGTATCCCCTGTATATAGCCTCCACATTGACTCTGTACCGGTACCCCCTGTATATAGCCTCCACATGGACTCTGTACTGGTATCCCCTGTATATAGCCTCCACATTGACTCTGTACTGGTATCCCCTGTATATAGCCTCCACATTGACTCTGTACCGGTACCACCTGTATATAGCCTCCACATGGACTCTGTACCGGTACCACCTGTATATAGCCTCCACATTGACTCTGTACCGGTACCCCCTGTATATAGCCTCCACATGGACTCTGTACCGGTACCCCCTGTATATAGCCTCCACATTGACTCTGTACCGGTATCCCCTGTATATAGCCTCCACATTGACTCTGTACCGGTACCACCTGTATATAGCCTCCACATGGACTCTGTACCGGTACCCCCTGTATATAGCCTCTACATTGACTCTGTACCGGTACCACCTGTATATAGCCTCCACATTGACTCTGTACCGGTACCACCTGTATATAGCCTCTACATGGACTCTGTACCGGTACCCCCTGTATATAGCCTCTACATTGAAACTGTACCGGTATCCCCTGTATATAGCCTCCACATGAACTCTGTACCGGTACCCCCTGTATATAGCCTCCACATGGACTCTGTACCGGTACCACCTGTATATAGCCTCCACATTGACTCTGTACCGGTACCACCTGTATATAGCCTCCACATGGACTCTGTAGCAGTACCACCTGTATATAGCCTCCACATTGACTCTGTACCGGTACCACCTGTATATAGCCTCCACATGGACTCTGTAGCAGTACCACCTGTATATAGCCTCCACATGGACTCTGTACCGGTACCACCTTGCTCTTTAATTATTTGTAACTTTTATTTCTTATTTTTTTAGGTGCTCACACACTCACAGGCTTACACACTCACAGGCTCACACACTCTCATGCTCACACACTCACATGCTCACACACTCACAGGCTCACACACTCACAGGCTCACACACTCACATGCTCACACACTCACAGGCTCACACACTCACATGCTCACACACTCACAGGCTCACTCACACACTCACATGCTCACAGGCTCACAGGCTCACACACTCACAGGCTCACACACACACATGCTCACAGGCTCACAGGCTCACACACTCACAGGCTCACACACTCACAGGCTCACACGCACACATGCTCACACACACACAGGCTCACACACACACATGCTCACACACACACATGCTCAAACACACACATGCTCACACACACATGCTCACACACACACATGCTCACACACACACAGAACAGTGAAAAGTTCAACATTAAAACTGTAAGGAGTTAATCTCCCACATGAAACCATCCAACACTCTGCTGCATGCCGCTTCATGGTAGTCACATGGTACACGGTGGCAGATAGTTTTTTTCCTACCACAGCAGGAGAATTAAGTTGACAGTAATTTGGACTGGAAACGCCCCACCAAAATGTTTTGGTAGCTCTCCCTCTGTTTAGTTTTTTCCTTCTTTAATTGTGGAGGTTATGGTGTACGGATGGAAAGAGCGATCCTTCCAACTATGTCACAACTACTCTGATACTAGGGAACTTTTAAAGGCAACTCCATGCTTTTTGAATTGAGTGAAAATCAGTCGCAGAGGGTTTTTAAAGATACCTTTTGGTTGGGTGTGTTTTTTCAGGCAGACATACAGCTTCAGAAATGACCCAGTGTTTACATCTCTGTCTGCCAAATGCAGACGCTGGCTTCACAGGCTCCCTCCATGTATTCCACTTTCTCAGCTGCTGTCACACTGGGTGTGTCAGCCTAACAGCATTTGTTATAGTCTCTGTAAAATATTAGAATTTCTGCAGGCACACAGAGCGAGCTTGGGGAAGGTAATGCACATGGTAAGCCTCTCAGGCTCCTGTCTAAGAGTTCCTGGGCTGAGGGCTGAGAGCTGAGGGCTGAGATCTGAGGGCTGAGGGATGAGAGCTGAGGGCTGAGAGCTGAGGGCTGAGAGCTGAGGGCTGAGGGCTGAGGGCTGAGGGCTGAGGGCTGAGGGCTGAGGGTTGAGGGCTGAGGGCTGAGGGCTGAGGGCTGAGGCGAGGGGGCACGGTAGAAAGCTTATTTTGCTGGTAGAGAGAGAGAGATAGCGAGAGGTAGCGAGAGAGAGAGAGTGTGTGTTGTTGGTGCAGCGTCATACAATGGCATCTCTGGTGTAGGCCGCGGCGTGCTGGACAGAGTGGGATTACACGTCCCACTGTGTGCACCTGATTCTGAATGGCTGCCCACCGCCGCTCACCGCTGCGAGTACCCTCTCCCGGGTCGGAACGACAGAGCGCTGTTAATTCTTCCTCCCACGCATACAGCATTCCCAGGAATTAGTCCAGCTCTCTGAGTGCTGGTTTAAATCCTCCGGTCCTAACAAGCCGCCCCGGTCCTCTCCTCTCCAGCCTGGAGTAAATCTGAGTGCTGGTTTAAATCCTCCAGACCTAACAAGCCGCCCCGGTCCTCTCCTCTTCAGCCTGGAGTAAACCTGAGTGTTGGTTTAAATCCTCCGGTCCTAACAAGTAGCCCCGGCCCTCTCCTCTTCAGCCTGGAGTAAACCTGAGTGCTGGTTTAAATCCTCCGGTCCTAACAAGTAGCCCCGGCCCTCTCCTCTCCAGCCTGGAGTAAACCTGAGTGCTGGTTTAAATCCTCCAGTCCTAACAAGTAGCCCCGGTCCTCTCCTCTCCAGCCTGGAGTAAATCTGACAATACAATAGGGCCGCTGCCGTTTAGCCTTCTGAAATAACCACTTAACTAAAGCTAATTTCTCAGTCTGTTAACCACTGGGAGGATTAGAGACCCCGCTCTGGAGTGACGCAAGTTCAGTGGCGTGGAGGGATGAAGGAGAGGCGTTAGCAGAGGATTTAAACCTCAATTACAAGGAACCGAGGGAGGCTGTTTGTTAGAAGAGAAGGTGTTTCTTTGGTCATTTGTGACCAGTACTCTGTTGTGTGTGTGTTTGTGTGTGTCTAAACGGACGAGGGCGGCACAGCCTGACGAATGTGTGTTGATCCCCTTGTTTAGGAGGGTTTAAGCCTGCTAACGGTCGCAGCACACTCTACACACACCACACACACTTCACACACACCTGGGCAGCACACGGCAATGGCTTTCAACACTTAGCTGCCCCATGTGGATTTAAATATTAAGATTTGTCCTCCTCAGTCCTCTCCTCTGATTCTCTCCCTCCCATCCCCAGTATCTAAAATATGTAGTGGCGTTCAGGTCTGTTTTGATATGGCAGGCCTATAATCAGGCCTCTCTAACAATTATTGATCTCGTCTGCGGGGAAGGGAAGGTAGTAGGGAGAAGAAGTCATATGATAGGCAGGGGTGGCTTTATGGGCTATGTCTAGAGTTGGGTCTTCAGGAAAGAGCTTCAAGTATTTGGGCATTTACATGATCATTATCTGTTATATATAATATGTATATTAGTTCCTATTACACACACACACACACACACACACACACACACACACACACACACACACACACACAGAAAGCCTTATTATTAACTGTCAACCTGAGCAGAGAGGTGTTTTAACACACATCCAGCAGGGAGATAGAAGGCATACCTCGGAGGAAATTGCAGATAGGGGAACGTTTTTGTATGGTTACATTCTCCCCACCCATAATTACTATCGGAGATTTAATTTATTCCTCCTTCAACCCAGGCCATACTATTAGGACTAGCTGTGGAATAAAGCTAGGTATATACATTACAGTGTAGTCAGGCCATACTATTAGGACTAGCTGTGGAATAAAGCTAGGTATATACATTACAGTGTAGCCAGGCCATACTATTAGTTCTAGTCTGTGGAATAAAGCTAGGTATATACATTACAGTGTAGACAGGCCATACTATTAGTTCTAGTCTGTGGAATAAAGCTAGGTATATACATTACAGTGTAGCCGGGCCATACTATTAGGACTAGTCTGTGGAATAAAGCTAGGTATATACATTACAGTGTAGTCAGGCCATACTATTAGTTCTAGTCTGTGGAATAAAGCTAGGTATATACATTACAGTGTAGACAGGCCATACTATTAGTTCTAGTCTGTGGAATAAAGCTAGGTATATACATTACAGTGTAGCCGGGCCATACTATTAGTTCTAGTCTGTGGAATAAAGCTAGGTATATACATTACAGTGTAGTCAGGAAATACTATTAGTTCTAGTCTGTGGAATAAAGCTAGGTATATGCATTACAGTGTAGTCAGGCCATACTATTAGTTCTAGTCTGTGGAATAAAGCTAGGTATATACATTACAGTGTAGTCAGGCCATACTATTAGTTCTAGTCTGTGGAATAAAGCTAGGTATATACATTACAGTGTAGTCAGGCCATACTGTTAGGACTAGCTGTGGAATAAAGCTAGGTATATACATTACAGTGTAGTCAGGCCATACTGTTAGGACTAGTCTGTGGAATAAAGCTAGGTATATACATTACAGTGTAGCCGGGCCACCCGCAGTGACAGAACACATACAGTGTTTCCTATCTTTGTGCATGGACAGGGTTTGCAACGGTCATGGGTGAGTCCCCTTTACAATGTAAAGTGCTTTGATGACTGGGTGAAGAACTATATGAATGAAATTGACTGTTATCACTTTTATTGTTTCCAAACCATTCATATTAATATCACCAGCACCATTCATGGAGCTAGGCTTGGATAGTCTGTGAATGTACTCTATGTATCCAGCCATTCTCAGTGCCCCTCTCTCAGCCTCAGTCAGTCCATGGTTTGGTTCATGGCCTGTGTTAGCTGGGCAAAGTGTGCCGTTAGCTGGGCAAAGTGTGCCATGGGCTGTGGCCTCTGGCTTTGCGCTGGCCATCTGCCTAATTGTAAAGTGAGAGGTAGCATGGTAAATCTAATCAGACTGGGGCCAGTGCACCAGAGCATTGGCCCATCAGCCCAGCCTAATTGGAGCAGCTGAGACAGGGGGAGAGAGGGGTAGAGACAGAGAGACACAGAGACAGAGATCTGCTGTTTGCATTCAGTCAGTGTGTTCTGCTGTACAGTAGAGTCACACACAGACAGGTACAGATACAGACGTGAATCCTGAATGGCCGTGGTTAAAGTGTAATGAGCGATGGGTAAGTGGTGGATGAGTCTCTGGGTGACCAGAGCTCTGGAGCAGGCACACTGGTGCCCACACACTGGTGCCCACACACTGGTGCCCTGCCGTCTTGCTATCCGATGATTCCCCCCGGACAACCAGGCAGGATATAACCCCACCCACTTTGCCAAAGCACAGCCCCCACACCACTAATTAGATATCAACAGACTACCAACTTACTACCCTGAGACAAGGCTGAGTGTAGCCCACTAAGGGAGCATAAGACCGGACAGGAAGATCACGTCATTGACTCAAGTTGAGTATAATGAAAAAGCCTGGCACGACGTGACACGCCCCTCCTAGGGACGACATAGAAGAGCACCAGTAAGCCAGTGACTCAGCCTTTGTAATAGGGTCAGAAGCAGAGAATCCCAGTGGAGAGCGGGGAGCCTGCCAGGCAGAGACCGCATGGGTGGTTCTGCACTTCAGTACCTTGCCGTTCACCTTCACACTCCTGGGCCAGACTAGACTCAATCATAGGACTTCCTGAGAGATGAATCTTCAGTAAAGACTTAAAGGTCAAGAACGAGTCTGCATCTCTCCATGGATGGGCAGACCATTCCATAAAAATGTACCTCTACAGAAAGCCCTGCCTCAAGCTGTTTGCTTAGTAATTCTAGGGACAATAAGGAGGCCTGCGTCTTGTGATCGTAGCGTACGTCTATTATGGCTGGACCAAGATAGGTAGGAGCAAGTCCATGTTCAATGAGCCCATCCTCCCCAATTAAGGTGTCACCAGCCCCCTACGGTGTCAATGTGTGTGTGTGTGTGTGTTTGTGTGTGGACAGGCCTCTGTCAACAATCAAAGACCAGTAGATGCTAGAAATGTGGATATAACATTTACTGTTTCTGTTTGAGAGATGATGGACTGAGTTCACCCAACGTCCTGTGTTGATGTTTCCTCCCTCTCTCTTATTTTCTCCATCTCTGTTTTATTGCAGTCTTTGTTCTGTGCCACCTCCCCTGTGCCAGATTCTGAGGTCCCCTCAGCCAAATGTCATTTTATTTTACTGCGGTGAGAAGGGCATGACAGGGTGCCAGCACGGGCAACGATCAGAGTTAGCTATTCAACAGCGCAGCCCTGATCAGAATTTATGATTCACCCAATGAAAATTAAGAGCTTTGCTAATGCGTCTTTCTTTCTTTCTTTCTTTCTTTCTTTCTTTCTTTCTAGCTCTCGCTCTCCGCTCTCGCTCTCTCTCCTCGTTTTCTTTCTCTTTCTCTCACCCTTTCTTCAGAGGCGATGCCAAGAGTTATAGCTTTAGATGACAGAGGTTTTTTAAAGTTATTTTTTATTGTCCCTCCTCTCACCGCCCTTACTCTCTCCCTCCTCTCCTCTCTCCCCTCACTCCTCTCCCTCCTCTCCTCTCTCCCCTCACTCCACTCCCTCCTCACCTCTCTCCCCTCACTCCTCTCCCTCCTCTCCTCTCTCCCCTCACTCCACTCCCTCCTCACCTCTCTCCCCTCACTCCACTCCCACCTCTCCTCTCTCCCCTCACTCCTCTCCCTCCTCACCTCTCTCCCCTCACTCCTCTTCCTCCTCTCCTCTCTTCCCTCACTCCTCTCCCTCCTCTCCTCTCTCCCCTCACTCCACTCCCTCCTCACCTCTCTCCCCTCACTCCTCTCCCACCTCTCCTCTCTCCCCTCACTCCTCTCCCTCCTCACCTCTCTCCCCTCACTCCACTCCCTCCTCTCCTCCCCCCACTCCACTCCCACCTCTCCTCTCTCCCCTCACTCCACTCCCTCCTCTCCTCTCTCCCCTCACTCCTCTCCCTCCTCTCCTCTCTCCCCTCACTCCTCTCTCTCCTCTCCTCTCTCCCCTCACTCCACTCCCTCCTCTCCTCTCACCCCTCACTCCTCTCCCTCCTCTCCTCTCTCCCCTCACTCCACTCCCTCCTCTCCTCTCTCCCCTCACTCCTCTCCCACCTCCCCTCTCTTCCCTCCCTCCTCCCCCTCCTCTCATCTCTCCCCTCACTCCACTCCCTCCTCTCCTCTCTCCCCTCACTCCACTCCCTCCTCTCCTCTCTCCCCTCACTCCACTCCCTCTTCTCCTCTCTCCCCTCACTCCACTCCCACCTCTCCTCTCTCCCCTCACTCCTCCCCCTCCTCTCATCTCTCCCCTCACTCCACTCCCTCCTCTCCTCTCTTCCCTCACTCCTCTCCCACCTCTCCTCTCACCCCTCACTCCACTCCCTCCTCTCCTCTCTCCCCTCACTCCACTCCCTCCTCTCCTCTCTCCCCTCACTCCACTCCCTCCTCTCCTCTCTCCCCTCACTCCTCTCCCACCTCTCCTCTCTTCCCTCACTCCTCTCCCTCCTCTCCTCTCTCCCCTCACTCCACTCCCTCCTCTCCTCTCTCCCCTCACTCCACTCCCACCTCTCCTCTCTCCCCTCACTCCTCCCCCTCCTCTCCTCTCTCCCCTCACTCCACTCCCTCCTCTCCTCTCTCCCCTCACTCCACTCCCTCCTCTCCTCTCTCCCCTCACTCCACTCCCTCCTCTCCTCTCTCCCCTCACTCCACTCCCACCTCTCCTCTCTCCCCTCACTCCTCCCCCTCCTCTCCTCTCTCCCCTCACTCCACTCCCTCCTCTCCTCTCTCCCCTCACTCCACTCCCTCCTCTCCTCTCTCCCCTCACTCCACTCCCTCCTCACCCTACTCCCTTGTCAGCCGTCACATCTTTGGCAGGATAAGGTGCTGCGGGACCCATTTACCCCATTTTCACTACTTACACTACGCCTTATTGTTCACTTATGGGTCTGACCAATGGAAAGGTAGGGAGTAAGGGGAGGGCAGGGGTCTTGTCTCTGTATGTTTTAGCCTCTTGTGTGGTACTGTACCAGAGAGTCTAGACCTGGAAATGTACACTGTACCTGGAAACTCCATACCAGCCAGTAGAATTGTCCTTGATGTTGCTCCGCTCACCTCCATGTGTGTGTGTTGGTTCCGTTAGCGCCACACTGTCTCTTTAAGGGTGGAGACGGCCAGCTACTTTTCTGAAGTCCCTCTTCTGCTGCGGGTGGATGGGCTATGGGTGTTTGAGTATGTGAGCAGTGTGTGTGTTTGTGTGTGTGTGTCAGAATTATGGGGTATGGGACTGTTTCTAGCAAATGAAAACAGATTGGACTGGTTATGGGAGTGGGCCTGGTTTGAGTTAGCATGGAGACAGCCGTGCTGTGTGAATGTCATACCCCCCACTACCAGCCTCTCTACACTTTACTGGCCTGACAGCCTTTTTCCACCACTACATACTCTCTCTGTCTCTCTCTCTCTCTGTCTCTCTCTCTCTCTCTCTCTCTCTCTCTCTCTCTGTCTCTCTCTCTCTCTCTCTCTGTCTCTCTCTGTCTCTCTGTCTCTCTCTCTCTCTCTCTCTCTCTCTCTCTCTCTCTCTCTCTCTGTCTCTGTCTCTATCACTGCTTGCCTCTCTCTCTCTCTCGCTCTCTCTCTCCTCTCTCTCTCGCTCTCTATCTCCTCTCTCTCTCTCTCTCTCTCGTGCTCTCTGTCTCTCCTCTCTCTCTTGCTCTCTGTCTCTCTGTCTCTCTTTCGCTATCTGTCTCTCATCTCTCTCTTCTCTAGCTCGCTCTGTCTCTCTCTCTCTCTCCCTCTTTCTCTCTCTCGCTCTCGCTCTCTGTCTCTCCTCTCTCTCGCTCTCGCTCTCTGTCTCCTCCCTCCCTCCCTCCCCCTCTCGATCTCTCTGCTGAAGTTTTTTTCAGCCTTCAATGTTTTTTTGAGGGGAAGGCGTTGCGTTCCTAACTTAATCCCAATCGTGATATTAAACGCTTTGTTTTTATCTGAGAAAGAGAGGGACATGGTGATGGGGAGAGGGAGGAGTTTGTCTCGTTTACCGCTAAGCCCACATACGATCGCTCTCCTCTGAAAGGGAAACTCTGCAAAATGTTATGGTAGGCTGTAAGTATGGCCCTTTACTTGTGTACCAGAATTAACCTCCTCACACACCATTCAAAATCACCTGAAGCACCGTAAAGCTTTCTGTGAAGTCAGAGTGAGCTGCTTTTAGATCTGCCTGGTCTGCAGAACCTCAGGTAAGTGGAGTGATCGTGGCCTTGACCAAAAGGGGACTGGCTGTGTTGAAAGAAGTGGGAGCCTCTGACTGTATGTGTTAAGATGTCTGTGTAATCTTATCCAGACACACACAGCCCTGACGAACTCCCTCCTCTCCTCCCTCCCAGACAGTGCAGCATGCCTGGCTTTATGGGCTCGACTCTCTCAGCCCCACACTCTATTCCTCCCTTTTTGTATTTCTTCTCCCTCTCCATCACTGATTTTTGGGGGTTTATTCTATATATATATATATATATATATATATATATAGAGAGAGAGAGAGAGAGAGAGAGAGAGAGAGAGAGAGAGAGAGAGAGAGAGAGAGAGAGAGAGAGAGAGAGAGAGAGAGAGAGAGAGAGAGAGAGAGAGAGAGAGAGAGAGAGAGAGAGAGAGAGAGAGAGAGAGAGAGAGAGAGAGAGAGAGAGAGAGAGAGAGAGAGAGAGAGAGAGAGAGAGAGAGAGAGAGAGAGAGAGAGAGAGAGAGAGAGAGAGAGAGAGAGAGAGAGAGAGAGAGAGATTTGTTCTAAAATAATATCAGTGTGTATGGCCAGACTGGACTGGGTGATTGTGTACTTTGTCCATTATTGCAGGCAATTCCCCTCGTTTGGAGCTGGCGATGTGGCCAGGCAAAATGTCTGCCGCTGTTACTGACTGTGTTTGGTACGCCTGATTACCTTTTACAGGTGCTTGTTAAAAAAGCCTTTCACCCCTCTGAAATTGTCTGCTGATAGCAAATGGAGCTCTCTTCTGTTTTGTTATGTTCGCTCTGGTCTGTTTTGTAAATTATTTTGTATCAGAGTCTAATTGAGTAGACTTGGCCTTAACAAAAAAACAAAACATTCTCATTGAATCTAACCCTCCTAAATGTGCAGTGACGTTGAACGCAACCCCCATATCTGTTGGTTTAGTGTTGGTTGTACTGTTTAATTGTCAGTCCTCTGGGCCAGTCTGAGTGGAGGTTTCTGGGATAGCTGGTCCTCTGGTAGTCTCGTGTCAGAAGAGAGACCTCTGTAGTGATTAAACCTTATAAGGTCCTCTGGAACAGACCTGTATGCTCCTCTCCTCTCCTATCTCTCTCCTCCCTCTCTCCTCCATGCCCTACTCTAACCCTCATCTGGTCTGGATCTGCTCTCCCAGGCCAGAGCGGACTCTCTCTCTCTCTTTCTCGCTCTCTCTTTCTTTCTGCCATCACTATATAAACACACAGAGCCTGACCATAACAATCTGACCCTGCCTGGCTCCTCTCTCCATTCTCTTCACTCACCCTCCTCCCCACCTCCCCTTCTTCCCTCCTCCCCACCTCACCCTTCTCCCCTCCTCCCCACCTCACCTCCTCCCCACCTCCCCTTCTTCCCACCTCTTCTGTTATTTAGCAAAGCTCCTGCAAAGGATAAAAAAAACTGTAACCCAATCCCTCAGTATGTGTTCTGGTAAAACTTCGGTAAACCTCCTGGGCCTAGTTATAATGTAACCTGGGGGTCCGGTAATACTCCTGGCCCTAGTAATAATGTAATTTGGGGTCCGGTAAAACTCCTGGTCCTAGTAATAATGTCACCTGAAAGCAGGAGGGAAACTTGCTTTATTTTGTAACTGTGACATCACCATCCTTCCATCCCACCTCCTCCCTCCTGTTCCCCCCTCCTCCCCCGCTACCCAGACTCCTCTCCTGAATTTCCTCAAATTCCGCCGCTATAGCGTATCGTATTTCCAAAGACTACCGTGCAAATAAGCGTGCCAGAACATTTTTTTCCCTGTTCCTCATCTGAGTAGTGTCTCTCTCCACCTAATTTGTTTCACATGGTGGTGGTGTATGGACGCACTTAGAGCGCTCAGTGAAGCAGCAGGTTTGGACAGAAGGGACAGGAAAGGCTCATATAGGCAGCCATTTGTTTTTTTACATTTACACTACCGTTCAAATGTTTGGCTGATTTTTTATGGAATATCTACATAGGCGTACAGATGTTCTGATTAAAGAAACAATACAACTGGCCTTCTTCAGACTGGTTGAGTATCTGGAGCATCAGCATTTGTGGGTTCGATTTCAGGCTCAAAATGGCCATAAACAAATAACTTTCTTCTGAAACTCATCAGTCTATTCTTATTCTGAGAAATTAAGGACTTGTGACTCATCTGTTTCTCAAACTAGACTCTCTAATGTACTTTTCCTCTTGCTCAGTTGTGCACTGAGTTGTGCACTCCACTTTCTATTCTGGGTAGGGCCAGTTTGCGCTGTTCTGATCTCATACAACACAGCGTTGTATGAGATATTCAGTTTCTTGGCAATATCTCGCCTGGAATAGCCTTCGTTTCTCAGAACAAGAATAGACTGACGAATTTCAGAAGAAAGTTATTTATTTCTGTCCATTTTGAGCCTGTAATCGAACCCACAAGAAATGTGCTTTTCTTTCAAAAACAATGACATTTCCAAGTGACCCCAAACTTTTGAATGGTAGTGTACATGAAGGGACCTGTGCCTGTGCCATTTTAATTAGTATAAAAATGATTGCTGAATCATTTCTTGGAAGTGTAATCCAAAATCAAGTGGCTATCGTAAAGAAAAGGAAAGGAGAGCAGAAAGAAAGAAAATTAGGAATGATCTCTTCCTGTGGAGGAACGCTCTCTCTCTCTCTCTCTCTCTCTATGTCTCTCTCTCTCTCTCTCTCTCTTTCTCTCTCTATGTCTCTCAAATTCAAATTCAAATTCAAATTCAAGCTGCTTTATTGGCATGAAAAACATTGTGTCAATATTGCCAAAGCAACAATGTATACAATATACATTGTAACAAAATTGTAAATGATAACAAATAATAATATAAAATGGTAGTAAATAATAATACAAAATTAAATACAAAAATTAAAACAATAAAATGGTAACAGTCTACAGTAAACATTAATAATTATAGTAATAACAATAATAGTAATAATAAGTAAGTTACTGTTTACTATGCAGATGTTATTATTCAGTGTCCCTCAGGCTATGGCAGGAAAATACATATTTGGCTGCAAGAGGAGCCATTGCTCCTTCGCCCATGAGTATTCTTAGTTTTTCCTCTGGGTTCAATTTGTAAAAATTTGGAATATATGTAGTCATTTCTGTGAATAATGAATCTCTTTGTGAGGAATATTTATCACAGTAAAGGAGAAAGTGCATCTCTGTCTCTACCTCCCCTGTCATGCAGTGACCACATACACGCTCCTCTTTGGGTAGCCATGTCTTTTTATGTCTGCCGGTTTCTATTGCCAATCGGTGGTCACTCAGCCTGTACTTGGTAAGGATCTGTCTCTGCTTCGTATCTCTGACAGAGTAGAGATAATCAGCCAATTCATATTCTCTGTTTAGGGTCAGATAGCAATTTAGTCGGCTTTGGTAATTTGTTTCGTTTTTCCAGTATTGTAAATATGATTCCTTTGATTGGTTCATAATTTTGCTTATTGGAATTCTTTCTTTTGAAGCAGTGCTGGCGTCAGCTTGGTTGGTGAGGTCCAACACCAGCTGACTGAGAGGGCTCGTTTCTGGGCTCAGCTCTTGGGCTTGAAGTGCTTTAAATTGCAGACTCGAATTTGGACTTGAATTTAGATGTAGCCAAAATTTTAATGATCTTTTCTGTATTTTCATTATTACTGGAAAACGGCCCAATTCTGCCCTACATGCATTAGTTGGTGTATTTCTCTGGACTTGTAGAATTTTCCGACAGAATTCTGCATGTAGGGCTTCAATTGGATGTTTGTCCCACATTTTAAAATCCAGTTTATTGAGTGGCCCCCAAACCTCACTTCCATAAAGTGCTATTGGTAGGATTACACTGTCAAATATTTTAGTCCAAATTCTAATTGGGATGTTGATTTTGAATAATTTCATTTTTATTGCATACATTGCTCTGCGGGCTTTTTCTTTGAGTGCCTTCACTGCCATATTAAAGTTTCCCGATGCAGATATGGTCAGACCAAGGTAGGTGTAATTTTTTGTGTGTTCAATTAAGGTGTTGTTCAGGGTGAATTTACATTTGTGTTTCTGACATCTGGGTTTTTTTTGGAAAATCATGATTTTAGTTTTTTGGAAATTTACTGCCAGGGCCCAATTATGGCAATATTGCTCCAGAATATTAATGTTTTGTTGAAGACCTTCTTTGGTTGGTGATAGAAGTACCAAGTCATCAGCATATAGCAGGTATTTCACCTCTGTGTCAAATAGTGTGAGTCCTGGGGCTGGAGATTGGTCCAACATGTCTGCTAATTCATTGATATAAATGTTGAAAAGATTTGGACTCAAATTGCAGCCTTGTCTCACACCTCGACATTGTGAAAAAAATTCTGTTCTTTGGTTTTTGATTTTTATTGCACACTTGTTTTCTGTGTACATACATTTTATTAAGTCATACACCTTACCACCAAGCCCACTTTGTAGAATTTTGTAGAATAGCCCTTCGTGCCAAATCGAATCAAATGCTTTTTTAAAGTCAATAAAGCAAGCAAAGAT
>NC_048589.1:32092981-32095481 GCF_013265735.2 Oncorhynchus mykiss
TGATGTTGGCTACAATGTTGCAATAGAAGTGCTGTTTCTTGTATAATGCTCTCTTGTTTCTTCAGAGGACTGTTTCACTTTGTTATCCTTTTTTCTTTTCCTTTTTCTTCTGTCCTTATTTTGTCTTCCTTTCTTCTGTTAACTAGATATTTTTTTGTTATTCTTTGTAAGCTAGCTAGCTTCTTCCAGGAGAGTCCTTAGCAACTGCTTAGCAACATGTAAACAATTCAGCTAACAATTCAGCTAGCTAAGATAACTGTATAATTTTATGAAAAATAGTTACTTTTTCAAAATCCTGTCTTTTTGGTTTGTTGCTTGTATTGTCTTCTATTGTCTTCTATTGAGTCTTGCAGTTTTCTTTTGATTTTTTCGATGTACTTCACTCTAAAAAACCATTTAAATCTCAATATATACAGGAGCTCATTTTTCAGCAGCTGCTCAATTTGGAACTTCGGAACTCTCTCTCTCTCTCTCTCTCTCTATGTCTCTCTCTCTCTCTTTCTCTCTCTTTCTCTCTATCTCTCTCTCTGTCTCTCTCTCTCTCTCTCTCTCTCTCTCTATCTCTCTCTCTGTCTCTCTCTCTCTCTGTCAGTCTACAGTGTAATACATCATACTCAGAGAGGTACACTGTTACATCACAGTCTAGGAAAGGGCCCGCAGTGTATGTGTGTGTTCCAGGAGACTTGGCCGGCAGTTTTCCTAAAGGGGTGTTTTGGCGCAGGGGGACGGACAAAAGAGACAGTCCAAAAATCTGTTGGATTGTGCTCCAGTACAAATCAGGATTATGGCACGATGGCTATGGCTGCTTCCACACTGTGCTTACAGATAGACAAAAAATACATATATTCTCAAACAATCTTTTTATAAAATCTTATATATTTTGATGCTAGATAGAGAAAAACGTATTTCTAGGTTAGAGAGATTCCATCATATTTGAATTTCACTTCAAAATCTCACCACTACAATTGCAGCACAGTGCATAAACATAAAATATCAAATTCACACCCAAACTCAACAAAAGGTCCCAACAACACTGATTAATTTAATAATTATAACACACATTTCCTCCAGCCTCTACCAGGCAGCACACCCAGGTGGGCTCTAGCAGGTAGCAGGTGTGTCCTCTGAACCCTCCCTCCCTGCTCCATGTTCCCACTTTCCTTCTTGTGTGTGGCAGGATTATGGCACCAAGATTCGGGTGGGTGGGATTACACCCCCACGGGGCCCCTTCCTGTACCCCCACTTTGTCTCCTCGCCCACCTCATGAGGTCTGTTCAGGACCCCGAGTGGGATTAGCGTTCTGGCCCTCTCTCCATTAGTCCATCTAATTTGTTACCAGGACACAGACACAGTTTCCAGGCCACAGACACAAATCACAGGCCACAGGCACAGACACAGGTCCCAGGCCACAGACACGGGTCCCAGACCACAGACACAGTTCCCAGGCCACAGACACAGGGCCCAGGCCACAGGCACAGGGCCCAGGCCACAGACACAGGTCCCAGGCCACAGGCACAGGTCCCAGGCCACAGACACAGTTCCCAGGTCTCAGGTCCCATCTACTATAACATTGGTACTACTTTTATGTTGCTTCTACAATTAGAACAACTAATTTATATAGGGCCTATTATGAGCCTTCAGAGTACTTTGCATTGTGCTATGGTTAGCAGTAGGTCACCCACCCTTCCACAGTGTAGTATGTGGCAGGAGAGGGAGGAGAAGTCCCTCTTTCCTCTCTCCCTCCTCCTCTTCCTCCTCTGTGACTTTAGGCCTTCAGGTGTCTAACCTGTCATGACACCCCCTCCTCCTCTCCTTTCTTCCTCTCTTCCCTCTTTTGCTCCAGGCCAAGGTTGACAGCCCTTTCTTGAAGTGTATGGCTTTAATACCACCGCCTGCTCCAGCCTCAGCCTTCCGCCACGTTACTTCCTGTCACCAGGCTCAGCTAATGAATTTCATTTATTCTGATTTCGCTAAGCTGCTCAGTGTTAGTTTAAAATTCATAAGAAATAATGCCGGGGCAGACTCCCCTCTAACTTCTCTTCCCCCCTACCCTTCCTCCTCCTGTCTTACCGAGCCTGTTCATCCTTTATTCAACTAATCTCACACGAGGAGATGGGGACCAGCCACTGCAATGCACTCTGGGACGTGAGGATGTCATGTGTAAAAAAATCTAAAAAATCCAGAAAAAGCGAAGGGTGTCTTTGTCACTTTGTCAGAGAAAGTGAGAGAATGGATTGTCCTTGACAGGCACATACTGTAGACCTCATGTCAATGGTGACATGACATGAAATAGAGCCACTCCGTATGGTTAATGTTTTAACGGTACACTGTTACAGGAGCTGAGTTTCAGTGTTGCCTATGGTAGTGCAAAGCACGTTTTGGTTTGAAGCCACACTCTTCTGCGGTGAGGCTAGCTGTGTAGACGTCTGACTGGGCTTTCCAGGGAACCATTTGTTTCTGTGGGAATGTAATGTAGTCTACATTCAGTTAACCAACAGCT